>NC_053149.1:55790409-55967921 GCF_016808335.1 Panicum virgatum
CACATCTAACCCTTCCTTTTGAAGTTCTATTGTTAGTTAGTGACTGCTGATTGAGATTTCAACTTTAGTTAACTTGCTTCATATTATCTATAGCACTTCTAGTTCACATACAAGTATGTACAGCAGTAATAAAATTTATAGCTCTAATTAGATCTAATCAGGAGAAATAAATTTTATAGCTCTAATTAGACAACATATATCCCCAAAATAATAGTACATTTCTGCTAAATTAAAGTCAGCATAAACAATAGCCTTAGCAATGAAATTTATATCAAAATAGCTAAAATGGTAATTAAATTCCAGCTCTACAATATAATTGCATTATTGGGCAAGCCCAAGATATTCATTGTTGCTCTATATGACTTATTCAAGGCTTACATGGTTACACCATGTAGAACTGCCTAAGATAACAAAATCATCATAGCTTGTAAAGAAAATAAAAACGAAGAGTCTTCAAAGCTATGAATTCATGCAACCTTTCAAAAGCAAAGACATCAAAATTGAAGCAATTACTGTATGATAGAAGTTACAAGCAGGTCCATCGAAAGTGAAAGCCAAATAGACCAACGTGATACATACCCCATTTAAAGATTGAGCAAATTAGGTAGCAAGAAAAATTAACTGGATTCAGATCTAGTAACATCGGACATGTAACATCCTAACAATTTAAAATTCATTACTATCAATCACTAATCTCTACTCCCTCCATCCCAAAATAATTGTTCGTTTAGCCTTCAAATTTTGTCCCACAAAGTGTGTTATTTTAGATTGTAGCAAAATCCATCTAATTAAAAAAATATCAAATAACATGAAAAAATTGTATAGAGAAGTGCATGGAGCCAATCAAAAGCTCAAGTAGATGTTACTTTTCCGGTTCTAATGCATTTTCATTCTTGAGGATCTAGGGAACCAAATAAACAGTGCTGTTTCCAATCATAACTGCTATAGTTAATTAGGGGTAACATGGTCATTTTCCACTACTAGTAATGCGTCTGAAATTTTCCAATTGGACAATTACTTTGGGACGGAGGGAGTACATCATAACAAAGAGGGACCTTATCCCTATCCAGCGTAAAATCTGTCAATATCAGGACCAAATTTGCACATAACAACCAATGCAACAAGTTTTCTAAAAATCCTATCAATACACCGCTTGCTAGTCTGAATAATGGTATTCAACAAGGGATTAACTAATGAGTGACATACTTATACAGTCGTGAGATCCAATGATCAGCAGCTTTTATTCTTTCGTGTTTAGTAATATGGTCTCTTAAATCTTTTTATGCAACGGAGAATGCAAACTCACCTCAAATATGTTCTCATCTTCAGTGCCCCAACGACATCTGATCTCACAATCTGCCCATTGCTGTTAACTAGAATGTTAACACTCTCCACCACATCCAGAAGACCTGCAGAAACGAAGTGTGGTGGTTTGTAAAGTACTATAACAGAACTGTCTGCCTGCATCAAAAGAGACAGTAGATAGAAAATCAGCATACTTCATTCTTCTTGTACCGGATCCCCTCACTCTCCATGACACTGCATTTGTCACAGCCATGGGTGGCCTCTGTGAGACCTCCATCCTATACGCATCTGTCTTGATGAACTCGCTCAAGATCTTCGCCTCCGTGTATTGTGGGTACCCAAAATCCATCATCTCACAAGCAACTCATACTGTACACACAAAATGGCACCCTATTGTGTCAAACTCCCAGCAATCTAGCATGAAACAGAAGTAGTGCTTGAGCATTTGCCGTACCACAACGACAAAGTTATCTCTGAGCGACTCTCCTCCAACTCCTCGAAGTAGTGCTTGAACACCTGCGCTCACGCACAAGTCGCATGAACAAACCGGGCGCTTACAATGTCATCACCATATCTCAGCAAACAGGGAGGCAAGGGCACGCACATCCACGACGCGGTGAAGGAAGAGGAGAATGCTGGCCGCGTTTGCAATTCTGGCGGGCTGCGGTGAGGAGGAAGACGTTGTTTGTGCTGGATGAACATGTACGTGACGCCGGCCGTCGTCGTAGACCACCGGCGAGTGCACTTCCGCGTCGCCCTACCCATTCCGCAGGAACTCAGCAACCACGACCGGGCAGATCTCAGGAGCAGAGAGCAGGTTAGGCCCGGGCGGGCTGATCGGTCACTCACCTCCTTGTCGAGGAGCTTGGTGAAGAAGCGCTCGGCCTGGAGCGCGGAGACGTCGCCGCGGTAGTCGCGCCAGACGAGGACGCGGCCCTTGATGTCCAGCAGGAAGAGCGCGGACACCGCGCCCGCCATCGCGGTGGGGGCGATCTCGTCCACGCCCGCCCACCGGATCTGGATCTTGCACGCGCCGCCTGCGCCTCTCTCTATCTGCGGCCGGCGGCGGCCATTCGGGGGGGACGCGGGGGAGGGGGTGTCCTCGGATCTCGCCTGCCGCACCGGCACCCGACGTGCTCGCGGCGGTGCGGTGCTGCGGTGGATCGGAGCCGCGACGCAAGGATCGGGAAAACGGAAGTGGAGAGGGTGAGGAGGGGGGCAGGGATCCGGGTGATGGTTTTCTCGCGTCCCACTGGACGGTGGGGCCTGGATGCTGTCCGATGTGGATCTGCTCTTTAGCTGGCTGAGCACTTGCTGACCCTACTCGAGCCAATTCAGGCAGATGCAGCATGTACGCAGCATGAATCCCAAGTCCTCATTTGATGATGTTTTCTGATTATGAGAGAAATGAAATGTTTTTATACAGTTTCATCTGTACGTGTTGCCCATGAAATAAGTAGATGTGAACCACCTGTTTCGGGTGTTACCAATGAGAACAGGAAGTCCAAAATCTTAATGAGGACAACGGTTTTCTAACATGTCATGATAATTTCTACTAAAGAAGCATCCGGGTATAATATGATTTGTTGGAGGGGATCTAGCTATCCCATTTTAAGTCTTCGATTCAATATAAGTGCTCACATTTCTTAAATTTATTCGAGTACTTAACAATGCTATTCTTAGTGGCAAGCTACGTGTCCCTTGAACCTTCAAACATTATAAAAGAAAACTCCGGGGCTGTTCGGCTGATCGGTCTGGGCTGAAGTCGGCTGATTGCCGATGGGCTTATCAGCCCAGCCGTTCGGCAGCCGGCCCTCCCTCCTCCCATCAGCAGCCGCCCCTTCTCCTTACAGGCTCCCCCGCATCTCCCCGACGTAAGAAAAAAAAATCGCCTCTCTCCCATCGTCGCCGTTAGTTCCCTCCACCTCCTTGCCCGGCGTCGCCCTCCTTCCGTCGTTGCTGTTGGCCCCCTGTTGCGGATCCATGTAGGGATGCCCCTGGACTGACGGCCCGGCGGCCACCGCAATGGATCCCCCAAGGAGCACCCGCCCGCCGCTGCGCCACGGCGAGCCCTGCGGCGCCCGTCACGACCGCCTCGGCAGGCACTCGAGTCGCCGGCGCATCTCCCTTCGAGCCCCAACACGCCCCTCCCCACACTGCCGTCGTTCCCTCCACCGGAGTTCGCGGGGTCGGCCTCCTGCGGCAGATCTAGGGAGGCGGGGGTAGTTCGTCGCCGGCGCACAGGCGGCGGCCGTCGGGAGCGGCGGCAAGAGGTCGGACATCTCCGCGGCTCCCTCTCGAGTTCCTCCATCAGCCCATCCGGCGACCTCGACGAGACAAGCTTCCGCCTCCCCAGCCGTCGCCGCCACCGGGTCCAGGTTCCTTTCCCACAATATGATTCAGACTGTTTAGGGGAGCCCAAGAGGGGCATGCGTTGGTATCTTTAGAGTAACATATTCATCACATATAAGATACATGTTATATCCATGAAAATTAGGATTGCACATGTAACTTCGCATAATTGAAATTAAATTGGGCACGTAGTAGAAGAACAAAATCAGCAAAAAATCTGTGGGAACATGGGTAAGCTCAATGCAATACCACTACAGCATCTTCTGTAACAAATATTTGTCCTGAAATGATTCAGTGAACAGGTTACTTCATTTTGCCCTCTAGTTACTGTCATTGTTTCAATGATTCAGTGATGCACAACAATAGAATTGTTAAAGCACAACATACCACTTTGTTTTTTTCATCATAAGCTGTTATAACTTGTGCGTGCAGGCGGCCTACAATTCCTGAACTCAGGCTGGGTACCATCGGGTGGTTTCTCAACAGTCCTCTAAACTGGCACCTTCGTCATCAGCTTCGTGGTCACCGCCGGAAGCTATTCTGTACAACTCGTGTGCCAAACGAGCGAAGCGAGAAACCAAGGCAAGTATCTATTTGTCAACTCGTCTTCTCCGTGCACTTGTAGTTACGGCGTTGTACCATTTTCTATTGTACCTCTCTACTGTATCGGAACAATCGAATCCAAGTTACACGTTCCCACAGATGCCAAGAGATCATGCGCATTGGGAGTCCTCAGAGACAGCTCTTCTGCTGAAACTTGCCATTGAGGAGAAGCAGAAATCCCAATTGGAACCAGTTCGGTGTAACTAAGGAGGGATGGCGCAACATTTATCCACACTTCCCCCCAATACACACACAAGCAAGTGACCAACAAATTCGATGCTCTAAAACGGAAGTATAAAGAATGGCATGACGCGCAATCAGCCTCCGGTCTCGGACGGGACACGGCCACAGGGGGCCTAGCAGCTGAACCAGAGTACTGGCAGATCCATTACGGCTTGCCTAATGATCCCGACGACTGTACGGAGCCCGTGGTATGTTTACTACTACTGATACTGCTACCACTCAGTTCTATATTGTTATGTTAAGATTCATAATTTCACGCACAGACTAACACCAATGTTACCTGCAGGAAACAAGTAACGCTGCTGCAGATCGTGCCCACCCACCGGCTTTCCTGAATGAACTACATGCCCTCTTTGGCGACCGGGTAACCAACTCTGGCACGTACATATCGGGAGGTGGCATTGGTTCGTTAACACCTCCTCATGTTATGAGGCAGCACGATCACAGTGGCCCTGTCAGTTATCACTCTGGATCCAAAAGGGGCCGTGGCGACCAAGAGGTTGAGAGCCCACATAAGAAGTGCTGCGAAGTTGGGGAAATGTTGGGGAAGATATCGGACAGCATTGCTGCACAGAGTTCATCTAGGGATCGTGCCACCGTGAGCAGGAAGAGGTTGATGCAGCAATGCAACTCTTAGAAGACGATGGTGTGCCAATCCCTTCGGACCTCTACTTCACAGCTTTGAAGTCGTTCGAAAGCTCTGTGCTCCGTAGAGAGTTCCTCAACATGTCTGACCCAGAAGTCCGTATTCCTTGGCTCACCTGGCTTAAGAACCAGAACCAGAAGTAGTCCTTGCGGCTTGTTTCAGCTGTCGTTTAAATGCTTCTGTTATGTACTGTGCAAAACTATGTGTGTAATAATTTTGAATCTGTTAACGGACTTGGACTCCTTGTAATAATCGTGCTGCTATGTTGTCTTACTCCATGAGCATGTTTTCATATATATAACAATGCATATTGGTGGTGCACAGGAATATTAATTCATCTTTACAAAATAGGACATGATCATAGTTCCATTTGTTTACCTGTAGGTGCTCATGGAACCTGTAAGCGGTGGGTACTGCATTTGTTTGCAGGAAGCTGCTGCATACCAATTAAATCCATATAATTAAAGGTAATGTTGCATTTCTTGTGTTTACTACAAATGATTTGAATTTCCCGCTTAATTTGTCATGTACTTCCTGCCTAACTTGTCTTGATTACAATTTGTCGTGTGTTACACAGAGCTTTCCTTTGCAACTCCAAATCTGAATTGCTACTTCAGGTATTGACACAACAGTACGTATGGTTGTTTTGCTTTAAGGTGCAGTATATGTCCCCTGAATCCTTGATAGAAAGCATTAGTACAGTTTTTCCGTTATATACAACATTAGTACAGTTACATTATCTCTTGAGCTTGATTTGGTCACAGCTGTTCCTGTGGTTTGTATGTGTGACCCCCAGCCCCAGCTGTTCTTGTGGTCACATTTTTCTGAAGAATACATGCTGTTAGTTTCTGATGTTCTGTGATTTCGGAAGTACATTTTCTGATGTTTTTGTTTAGTACAATTAAAATCATAAGTACATTTTGTGAAGGCAGAACAATCATGGAGCACCATATCAATCACAGTTATGATGAAAATAGTGACAATTCTAGCGAGAATAGTTTCAATGAATTGGCAAATGCTGCTCTGGCGGTAGGTTATGCAATGTCTGCGATGATGGCCCCGGCACCGCCAACATTCAAACATGTGCTTGTGCCGGACCTCACCAGCCGACAGTGGGTAAACAACGTGCTGAGTAATCAAAACAAATGTTTTCTCAACTTTCGTATGCAGCCTGAGAACTTCTACAAGTTGCATCATATCTTAACCAACTACTATGGGCTACAACGAACTAGGGACATCTCAACAGAAGAAGCTTTAGGCTTGTTCCTATGGGTTGTGGGGACTAAGAAGTCAATGAGGCAAATGCATGAGAGAATGCGGAGGGGACTGGGAACTTGCAGCATGATGATGCAACATGTGCTCAAGGCAATGATGCCTTTTGCAGATGCGGTGCTTAGGCCGATGGACAGCAGTTATGCAGAATTGCCTGAGGAGTTGGCGGAGTACTCACCTCTGTTTGATGGTTGTATAGGAGCCCTTGATGGGACGCTAATTGAGGTGAGTGTTCCTGAAAGAGTGCAAGCTGACTTCACTAATAGGCATGGGTGGAGAAGCCAAAATGTTATTTGTGTTTGTGACTACAATATGATGTTCATGTATGTTGGCGTTGGCACGGAGGGTTCAACGCATGACATGCGGGTGTTGAAGCAGAGGGCTCTCATGGATAGCAAGTTCCCGCGCCCACCAAAAGGTTTGTTTGCAAAATTAAACCATGATGCATGTACAATTTATGGTTTGTAATGAAAATGTGTGTATTTGTGTGCAGGACGCTATTGTTTGGTGGACTCTGGGTATACTTGTCAAGATGGTTACATGCCGCCACATCCAGGAAGGAGGTACCATGTGAAGGAGTTCAAGAAAAAGAAGCCTCAAAACGCAGAGGAGTTGTTCAACAGGCACCATTCAAGGCTGAGAAATGTTATTGAACGGAGTTTCGGAGAAGCAAAAATGAAGTGGCAAATGTTGGATCGCGTGCCTCATTATCCACTACTAAAACAATCACAGCTTATAATGGCTGGACTGGCACTTCACAACTTTGTGCATCAGCTGGAAGGGCCTACACATCGACCGAGGCGTAGGGTAGGTGATGGACTAGGCCAATTGAGTCAAATTGCCTCAATAGCTTTGAGTCCTGATGCACCTACACAAAGAAGTCCGAGAGTGGATTACGCTGGGACTTGGACTCCTTGGGAACAAGTATGTGAAACTTGTTTATTAGTTGACATATATGTCTGTTATGATCAATATTTAGTTGACTGCCAAAGTTTGTACTAATGAATCATTTGTAAACATGCAGTTCCTGGGAGGACATGGAGGATGAGGATTTTGATGAATGAGGTATGGAAGGGGCTGGGAGCATGGGGATGAGGGACTGGCTGGTTGAGGAAGAGGGTTGCAGATGCCTTTTAGAGGTTGATGAATTTGGCTGCTTACAATGGGTACTACTTGAAATTAGTTTGATTAGGTGAATTTATAAAGTAATGCAGTGGCAATTTGTCTAGGAGATGGATGCAGTTGTGAGACCTGTAGCTGTGTCATTAGTGACTCATGACAGCTACAAATTTTGTAAATTGTCTACTTATATGTATGCTGTAGCGAACTGTAGAGGCCTTAAGGATGGGGTCATAAGTGGTAATGATTAGTTGGAATTGCTGTGATTAGTGGCTCATTTGATAATTGGTGCGGTAATGAGTAGTCTGAATCTGTTGGTGTTGCTGTTCAGTTTCAAATGTATAAACTGCTGCCGTTTTTTGAATGGAATCAGCCGCCATCAGCCTGATTTCAAAAGTGTAAGCCCAGCACTGTTGGCAGATGGCGGCTACTGTTCACATTCAGCCAATATCAGCCAACAACCGATTAGCCCAACAGCCCCTCTATTGTCGAAAAAATAAAAGAAGATAACCAATTATCTAAAAGGACATGAAAAGAGAGAGGTAACATTCTGCATAAAAAAAGAGCCCATTTGGGCCCGAATGTGCATTGCCGGTCTCTTGGGCTGCATCATTCGTCGTTAAGCCCTTGTTTAGTTGCATCCAAAATTTCAAAACTTTACAAGATTTCCCGTCACATCGAATCTTTGAACGTATGCATGAAGTATTAAATGTAGCTAAATAAAATAACTAATTACATAGTTTGTCTGTAATTTGAGAGACGAATCTTTTGAGCCTAGTTAACCTATGATCGGATAATAATTACTAAATACAAACGAAAGTGCTACAATATCAAAATTCCAAAAGTTTTTGCAACTAAACAAGTCCTGAGTTCCTTCCGATCAGAGACACTGGAAATCCGGCGGTGTTTAGATGGGCTATGAGCACGGCTTGTTGGGCTGATGAGGTATGTGGCAGTCCCACCTAAATTAATCCGGCTTAAGTGCGCTAACCATCATCAAAACGACAATCAGGGTTAACACGCACTTAAAACAGAGTAATCCGGCAGTGCTGTCGGGTAAAATCCCGATTAAACCACTTGAACAGGATCGACAAAGCAGTCTAGAGAATGCAACATTCCATACATTTTACAGCACAGAGTATGAAATTGAATTATTATTACAAACCAAGTTTGAATTTATAAAAAGACAACAGAGTTCAAGTTTGACGAAAAACGAACGATAGTCTAGCGTCGAAACCAGACGTCATGATGAAGCCCGTACATGACGTCAATCACAACCTCAGATGTTCCACATGAAAAACAAAGCCACAAGCAAGGCTGAGTATACTAATACTCAGCAAGACTTACCCGACTAAGGATATACTTAGCCCATAATCTAGACATGCAAGGCTTTTAGCTTGAGGGGTTTGTTTTGCCGAAAAGCAGTAAAGAGTAGATCCTAAATTTTAGATTTTAGCTTCCAAATTCTAGTTCAATTAACCATTCTAGGTGAGCATCTATCCAATAGCATACATGGTGGGAAACAATTATCTTTTATCATCCATCCAACCATATTCATCATCATCATCATATTTCACTTCTTACTCTATGTGGCAAAAGGGTTAAGCAGTCCCAAACCGTGAGAAGCGGACGATTCGAATCGAATTTGTTAACCTGACCAGGCAGACCTAACACACACGTATGGGAACCAAGTCACCCACACGACTTTTCCCCTTTTCTTTCCGGGTTGTGGATCAGGGTCACCTTCCTCGACTACAGAGTACGACGACTCTGCACCCGCATGTGCGCGTATGAGAAACAACGTTCAAAGAAGATGAGAGTAAAGTCCACTTGCCGAGCCAATCAGGTACTTAAGCTTACCGATTACCATATTTCTCGGCATGTGGTTAGTATGTTCAAACGTTTAACCACCACTACCACACACTGCGGCCTTAACCATTTTCACTAAACAGACGGAGCATCACAAGTACCACAGCCCCGCCTGTGAGCCTTATAGTTGCAGAAAGTAGTAGACATTCAACTCCTATAATTCTCGCGAGTGACAGGAAATCACTCGACTTCTACCGAACCATTAGCCTAGCCAACTAGCGACCTACACATACTAGTGTTCAAGCATAGGTACCTAGGATCATGCAACTAAGGTTCCAATCAACTCCTGTAACTTAAATGCACAAGTAGATAGAAACAATAATAAGTTGCATAAATTTAAAATAGATAGGACATGCTCCGGGGCTTGCCTTCCTGGGCGTAACTGGATCTGGGTTCTTCCGAAATCGGGTTCGGGTCTTGCGCAGCTTCAGTTAGATTAACTTGAGCTTCACGCTGCTCACTCTCGGACTCGGGCACCAGCTCGTATGTTCCGTCAGCGAGAGTGGTAGTATCTATATGAGATGCAATGCACATGGGTAAGTCGTTGTGATGGTAAGAATTTATGAATTATTTCACAATAACGGTGTAAAGCAAACAAAACCCGAAGTGAAAGAGTGAAACACTTCCCTTCAAAATTTACTGGGCAATCGTTTATAGAGTAGTAACTCAACATATCTAACTACACAAGACATCATGATTAACAGCACAAGAAAGCTATACTAACATCCTAAACAAATGGCATTAGCTTCATATAGCAATTAAATCATGGTTAGTTAATAAATTAGTAACTCAGCACACATATAGTAGTAAATTCAACAAAAAAATTACTTCAAACAGAAGGTAAACAGAACTAGCTATCCTACAAAATTCATCCTAAAACTTGTAGCCAAATAACCAGAACAAATCATGTAATCAGACAACTCCTAAAACAAGATTGAATTACACAGGTTAGACCAGAGCATAAAAGAAACTCAAACTTTAACAGTAGGTCTAAAGAGGGATAAAATATCTATCGTGAATTTTTCATGATTTATTATGCACAGAAATAAATATGAGAAAATAAACAAAACAGACAACAGATTAGCAAGATTTATTTTTATCTCCCTATCTAGCCATGAACTGAAGCTCAAACTTCCTGGAAAAGCTAATATACTCTAGATGAACACTCAGGAATATTTTCAGGATTTATCAAGAACATAAACTATTTATCATAAATAAAGTCTACTAAACAAGGATTAAATCAAAGAATCAGCTACACATGAGAACTGACCACGAAATTTTTATAGCAACACTAGTGTCACATGAACAAACCACCATAAAAATTTCAGAGCATAACAAGGCTTCAAGAAATAATTAAGAAAAAGAATAAACAACTAGCCTTTATGCACCTAGTAACACAAATCTAATTTTCCAGCAAAAAGTTTCAACTAACAACCATCATACTATGATTCTACTGCATAGAGATTTTCATAAGGATTCCAGAACAACTGGGTTTTCTATTTTACGAATTTTCTACGAATTTCAATTGAATTTCAAAGTTTACAGCTAAAAATTACAAAGGAGTCCCTACAGCACTATTCATCTGAGTCACAGTCTATTCAAACAACCCCCTGGACTTTCTTGAATTTCAACCCGAGGTCCTGGGCTGGGGTTTGAAACAGGGGAGCTTCGGGCGGCCGGATTCCGGTGCTTGGGGTCGTCGGCGGCGAGGGCCCGGTGGGGGAAAAGCAAGAGGAGAGCGAGCTCTACCTCGGGGTGGCCTCGGTTGGGGCTGGGATGGCCGGAGCGGGCGGCGCCGCGGAGAGAGGCGGCCGGCGGTGGACTGGGCTTGCGGCGGCGGCGTTCCGGCGGGCTTGGGCGGCGGCGAGTGGGTCGGGGAGCACCAACGGAGGGTGGGGGTGCTAGCTGCGGGGTTGGATGGGCGCGAGGAAAGCCGGAGGAGGGAGCTCCGCGGGAGCCTAGGGATGGGCGGCGCAAATGGCAGGCGGCGACGGCTCTGGACGCCGCGGAGGGCTCGGCTCGGCGCGTGGAGCAGGGAGGCGAGCAGAGGGGGAGGGAGGAGACCCGTTTGCGCAGCAAGGGGAGGGAGGAGAGCCAGGCGAGGGCGCGAGCGGGTTGGGGAAAAGGTGCACGGCACTGCTCGGCTCGTTCGTCGCCGTGGCACGCCGACGGCAGTCCTCGGCGTGCGTGCAAGGAGATGGCGCCGCATGGAGAGGCCGAGAGGCTTCGCGGAGGAGCCAAGGACGGGACGCAGGGAGAGCACGGTGCGTGGCCGGCCGCCTTAACTCGACGGCGACTTCGGCTCGGCAGAAAACAGGGGAGGGAAGAGAGAACAGAGAGGGTAGAGAGAAAGAGAGAGAAGGAGTTTGACTGATTCAAATTCAAATTTTTCTCAAAAATTCCTTTTGAAACATAGAAAACTTCGAATACGAAAGTTGTAGAGAACTTAAAAACCTACAACTTTTATTTCTGGAACAAGTTTAAACGAGCAAAGGTTTAAAGGTTATTTTAAATTTTTGAAAACTACAAATCAAACAACTTATCATTTCATGCGATTTTCATCATTTGTACCCCTAGAGTTCAACTGGACATTTACAATTCTTTTCATGGTGAACATATCTATTCATTTTCATATGCCTATTTGCCTTGGTGTGAAAGTTATTTGAGGTTCCTGACCTATGCACATATACACACATACATATGCACACATATAAGTTATTTTCCAAAAAGAAATGCATAAATTGCGATTCTCTTGTTTATTAAGCATGAAATCAAATTTAATATTGCTTGCTTAGCATTTTAAAACTCTGGGATGTCACAAGGTAGTAGCCACCTTTGCTTCGGTTTCTTTCCAGTGTCGTCATCGACGAGCTACTGTATTTCGCAAAAAAGATTCTGTATAATTCGATATAATATTTATTTTCAAATAATTGCAATATATGCTCGTGGAATCGGTATATCAATCAACGCTTTTGCAGAATATCGCATCTCGGTATCAATGTACCTGAGACGAGGGCCAAGAAAACATTTTCATTTTTACATTTTAATACGAAAACGATATCGAAAACAGAATAGTCGAACACGAATACGAATATGGATTTCCGGAATATAAAAAACGAACCAATTCGAACGGATACGTATCGAAAACAAACGGTCTACGAAAAGTTAAGACGGAAACACACCGACCTGTACAATATCCAATCATCCAACAAACCCGACATGAGTACATGAAAATAATAGACAAATGATAATAACACAAGTAATTGTAAGCCATGATAATAATTCACAACCTCACAAACAAGTTCACAGCCACGCAATAGTAGTGCAGTATATAGCCGCAACTCACAAGCCCACACTTAGATAGAAGATTTAAAATATTCATAGTCATAGCCACACATAGTAGTAAAAACGGTATATACCGAATTAGTAAAAACGGGATATTCTGATAAAATACGAGAAATACAAAAACGATTGGGATACAAGCCAAACCGTTTCCGTTCCGTTTTCGAATTTGACATCCCGTATTTCATACCATTTCCGTATTTGTTTGAAAATATGAAAATGAACGTGTAAAATGTAGAAATCGAGACGGAACGGAACGGGATTTATCCCGACCGTTTTCACTGCAACAGCACACCATCAACCACAATGGCCGAGCAGGGTTTCAACGGGAGAAGTGCTCTGTATCAATGTATCTGTGCCGTTCGTCGTGCTCGGAGTAACGAGACGCCGGTTCGTCGTGCTCGGACTCGTCTGCCCTACACCATTGTTGTCGTAACCAGTCGCTTCGACCCATTGGTGCACGGGGAGCACCTCAAGGCTGCAGGAGAACCTTTCTCATCGTCGTCGTAAACTTCCAGCATCTTCTTGCACTACCGTCCAAGAGAACATTCCACTTTCGAAGAGTCCTGCAATTTGCTGGAATCAATCGAACCAGTAGTTACCACCGAAACAGCCAAGATCAGGTTGGACACATCAGCAATCTCTGTTTTTTTTTTTTGAGGGCAGCAACCTCCTGAGGCTCCGTAGAACCGTGCAGCTGCCGCCCGTCTTTTTCCTCACCAGTTACCACTCAAAACCTCTTTTTTTTTTAATCCTATACTAGAGTACAAGCTGTAGTATAAGCTGTAGTATCTGAACTCACATATAGACGCACACTTGAGCCATTACCGTCCGAGCTACCGCTCGTTCTGACCACTCACCACCCCTTGGGTGCCTGCCTGGCACCACATCAAGGCCGTCGCGTTCAAGCACAGCAACCAGA
Source organism: Panicum virgatum (assembly GCF_016808335.1). Classification (NCBI taxonomy): domain Eukaryota; kingdom Viridiplantae; phylum Streptophyta; class Magnoliopsida; order Poales; family Poaceae; genus Panicum; species Panicum virgatum. The sequence continues at coordinate 55,804,083 of NC_053149.1, forward strand.
AATATTTAGCGCCTGGGTTTTCACCACCCCAAATTGTTAGAATGGAAAGGGCAGGGTGAACACAGCAGGGACAGGGAAAATGCTAGCGACACAAGCCTGTGAAACCGGGAGCATGTGCTTTATTACATTACATATATAAAACCGCTAGTACGGTACAGAGTGAACGAAATACATGCTGCTACCCACGAAACACAGAAAGCATAGTGCGTCGAAAACGTCGCTAGCATAGGTGGAAAAGGTTCTCCACACACGCAGCTGAGCTCTACTTGTCCCTCTTGTAGATCTTGTGCAGGAAGGACTTCAGAACGGTCTGAACCGTCTTGTTCGGCTGGGCCTCGATGTCGGCCGTCAGCTTGTTGTAACTCTCCCTCTCGTACTCATGGAAAACCTCCTGGATTTATGCCAACGAGGAAGGACATCACCGAAACAGAAAATGTATTAAAATAATTGCCAGGTTCTGCCACAGGCAAACGCAAAATTTGGATGTTGTTTCAACATATTGAGCCAAACCAATTGCATAAGGTGTTAGATTTTTATAGTTTATTATAGATAACGCGAATATTGTTGTTCACTAAGGCGTCAGAGACACTGTGCGACAGAGTCTGTCTGTATTATGGCTTATGCTGCTATCCGTGAATTTTACATGCTGACTTCACTGTAAATGATAAGAACATAACGGTCAGGACATACCACCAGATTAAGCTCTTTGTACAAGTCTTTCACCTTTGCAACACATGCTGGATCGGACTTCCCATAATTTTCCTGTTGACCAGACATAAGGGGAGTAGAGTTTAGATACTATCTTCTTTGTTCCGAAAATGGATCAAGGTAAAAGTACTTACAAATAGGATTTTCTTTTGGTCCTCATCAGTACGTTCAAGAGCTTGCACAACTAACCAAGAACACTTGTAGTCTTCAATATCAGTTCCGATCTGTGATAAGAGTTCATGTTGATAAGAACATAAACTAAAGAAAATAGGACCTTGACTGCAATCTGCCCCACAGTTACACCCATTTAAATTAGTAAAACTAAAAGGTGCAAGTGCTAACCTTGCCAATGAATTCAGGATCACCAAAACAATCTAGATAATCATCCTGTAGAGAAATATGATTAATCAGATGTAGTTCAATATAGAGTACAGACAATTCATAACATTCCACCTAGAAGCAACAAGATCATTACCTGGACTTGAAAATATGTTCCCATTTCAACAAGAATGTTCTTTACATCACCAAAGTTATCCAAGTTCTCACCAGCCAGCAGCAGTGCACATGCAACCTTGAATGTAGTAGAATATTGTCACGAGAGACATCTAGTTAAATACTATGATTACCATCCCCAATTAAAAGGAACATATGGAATTATATCTCTTACAGGGAGATAAAATGAATAGTAGGCTGTCTTGTACTGAACAATGCGTCGGTGACTGCAAAATGCAAATCAATAAAAAAAATAGCAATAAAAAATATGATATCCCAAGTTTCAGGTACCAAACAAATAATGATACCTCATTCTGGAACTACACAGGCAGTGGTAAAGATTTTCTTTTACTACATGTGGTTACCAAGATATATGCAATAAATCATGCAAGGAAGCAAAGCATGTGAATTGCGTTACTGCTGCTGTGTTTAAATGCTTACATCGTCAAGTTATATTTACTTAGGTCCTTTTCACCCTCATGAGTAGTGATAAGATCCAACAACTGCCCTGAAGCAGTCTTGAACTCAACCTACAAATGTAAAAAGAGAGTCAGTCATTGTTTAGAAGAATTCAGTAAGTTTTGCATGAACCTATGCTTATGTCAGAAGATAGTATTACCTCATTGAACAAATCAATGAGATCAACATAATAGGGCTTTCCTTTGAAGTGGCGTTGAAGGATCCGTGAAATATGATTGCGAAGGATAATCCCGTCATTTACAGCAATGAGGCCAACCTGCGAACAGAAGCCCAGCAATAGGTGTCAAAGTTTGCAGGCTAAAAGCCGAAAACAATCTGTTTGCACTCAATAACACACTAGTATACAACCATTCCCTACGAGGAGAATAAACAGAAATGGGCATGAAAATAAGTTGCTTATAAGAAGAGATCAAATAGAAACATGCAGCATGGAAGTCAACTTTTAATAGATGAACAATTCTTCGATAATCGGTGTCAGCATCGAATCCTTCTCAGGTAAGCCCTCGATACAGCCATCATAAAAATAACGTACCCAAATAATTTGGTGCACAAAAAAGATAATTGATCCTCAGCTGACCTGAGGCACCCTAAACCAGCAAGGCTGCCCACGTCGTGTCTGGGAGTTGTCCATGATATCATCAAGCACCAGAAAATAAGCTTGAAGCTGACAAATGGGAAATAATAATTAAGGTTACCACATTAGAAAAGATTTCATGCTATTAAGATTCAACAAACATGTTCAAAACAACATTGTCGGGGAGTATTACCCATTCAATACACCAACCAAGGGTGCAGGCCAGAAATGTCTCCTCCTTGCTCAGAACATCGACACCCTTCAATATCTTGTAGCTATCAATGACTGAGAGCCCGCGGTTGCACTTTCCTCCGAGCACATTGTAATCAACCATCTGCTCCAAACGAAACAAAAAAGTTGAAAAAAAGCTCTCTAAGCTAGTTATAGTATCACAAACTTAACAGAAGAAACTAAAAGAAGGATATAATCAGAAACAATAGAACTCATTATGTGGATTTCCGGTTTATGCAGATTGCAGACCACAAACTGCAAACGAACATGAGAATACTGGTGGATTCTTATAAGTTATAAGACCTTCCCAGTGAAGTCGCTCAATTTGTATCCACTGTGAACAACCAATAAAAACACTTGTAGTTTACAAAAGGGACAGGCGACAGAAGCAATCCGTCAACTTCACTACTAAGTGCCAAGCAAAGTATAAGGTATGGCATTCTTTAAGACATGTTGTGACGCTCCAAATTTTCCTTCAACTTGCAGTTGTTCCTCTGCTTAAACAATGGAAACTGACTTACTTAATGTAATAACAGGCAGATTTCTTGTGATTTTTACAACTTAGTCAGAATTTCTAGCACTTCAGATATCTAGGTCCCTGAGATGCTTTTTATATATTAGTTTTTACCAATGTACAAAATAGCCAGCTAATAGCCCGCTATTAGCTTTTTAGGAGACCTACCGCTATGCTATACAACATTTGACCGCTATGTCCGCTAAAGGTGATTTTATAGGATTTAGCGGTAATAAATGTCTGCTATGTCCGCTAAAGATTTATTCAAAAGAAATAAAGAACATTATAACTAGAGTAGATCATAAACAAAACAGTGGAGACATAGTTGGACAATCAAGATATGTGTTAAGTCTATTTTTAGAGTGTTAGACCAATGATTCTTCTAAATTTATATGTAATTATTGATTATTTTATTATTCCGCTAAATGATTTAGCTTTCGCTATAGCTCTTTTAGCTTTTTAGAAGGGCTTCCGCTAAATATCTTAACCCGCTATTTCTTACCTTGGTTTTTACAAGCACATATGTTCTAAGCAACCATTTTTTTTGTATGGTGATAGTATTTCCTCAAATAAAATGAAATCGTTTCCATATGAACAATCTGAATATTTTCTAAAGATAATCTCTGATATAAGGTAACAGTTTGACAAGAATTTGTGACCACGACTAGTGATTCAGCATCATTATTATTTCTTCCTGATTCAGGGCTTAGTCAGACACTGAGACACAACTTAACTTTAGTAACAACAAGGTGACATGCTAAACTTAATTCTGTTCAGGCAGCAACACACTTTTCTTAAACAAAAAACTAGTCAATTACCGAAGTCCTAGATGGTATATTAGAAAACCCCTTAGCAACCATAATGTGTCAAGGATCAGGAACAACAACTCAAACGCTAACAGATTTCACAACACAGCTAAGCCTTTCGCAACGAATTGGTCGGCCCTTTTAGATAGATTAGAGTAAACCCAAAGTCCTAATCACATCCCTTGTTTCATATTTGCTGAGTCTCCTTTTAATGTGTGCGTAAGAGAAAGACAGAGATTAAGAGATAACAGACTTTGTCGCTCGGACTTCCTGAATAATCCAACTCTAACAAGTCTAATTAAACCGATCAAAAACATCAATCCTTCGTGTTTATGTACACGACTCCTCTCTCCATAGCATTCTAAAACTATTTAACACGTAATCACGCAAACTGGGAGAATTTCAACCGTCAGGCGTCAAATCCTCGGAACCACCGAAAGCCCACTAAACCTGGTAAAAAAATAAACCCCCGAAGCTCTTACGCGAGCATATAGGCCCCCTCCGCCAGACCAGATCAAGCCAACACCCAGGGTAAAAACTAAGCGGAGGAAGAGAGCATTACGCGGTCGATCCACTGGAGCGACTCGTCGGTGAACTCGAAGGCGGGGTCCTCGAGCATCTCCTCCTTGAGCGTGCTGTATATCTCCTTGAACGCGGCCCTCGTGTCGGCGCCGCCGGAGCCGTTGGCCACCGCCACCCCCGCCGTTGCCATTGCGCCCTCGGAGTCGGAGCCCTCCCCCACCTCGCGTCGGCGCGGGAGGAGACGAGGAGGGAGCGGAATTCTGCGGAGGCAGTATGGGAGAGGGAGCGAGCTGAGGAGGAGGAGAAGCGAGGCGCGCTGCCGCGTGCTGCGCGTGTGCCGCGCTGGGGATTGTGGTTGGTGCGGGCGAACAGATTTGTGGGCACACGTTTATTTATGGACCGCGACGGCCTGCCAACTGCCGAGCTGGTGGCCGTGGCAGGCTGGGGGAAAAAGTCACTTTCCGGATGCAAACAAACAAATATGGGTGAGTTTTGAGGATGAACTGTGGGCTCGTGGAAACGTTTCATGCAGTGCCACGCTCGGCTTGCTCTCCAATCAAGCTACGCCCTTCTTCTTCTCCATCAGAATTTTTTGCCCAGGAATAAAAGGAAGAAAGAAAACCAAAGTGAACATAGGCACTCGTTTTATTCTCTGAACAGTTACAGATTGCGGAACACTACAAACAAATCTTCAAGCGATTCCAGCACATTCGAACTCCAAATAGAAAGAAAGAAGTCAAATCCTCGTAAGAAAAAAAAAAAGGCTCAAGCACAACAAGACCGCATTCAGATTGAAGCTCTCCGGCCGTCGATCTGCAGCCGGCCCACGTCATCATCACGTTGGGGAAGAGCATGGGAATATGTCCATGATGGAAAACTATACGATTGATTGATGAATAGTGGGTGATGCTTGAGTTGCACAACGGTGTTGCTTGCAAAAAAAAAACAAACTTTATGTATGGGCAGCCCTTCGTCTTCTTCGAGGAGTTCCATCTGCCTATCTTCATTGCTGTTTATACGAACCACGCTACTTGTACCCATTTTTATTTTTTGTGTCCATTCACTTGTGCACGTGAAGCATGTTTGTGCACTTGTGTACCCATTATAAAGTTATCCGCTCTCTTTTTAAAATAAAATAATGTACTCATCCTGAACAACATGTATATTTCAGAAATAGAGAACAACAATTGAGACTATAGGGTTGATTGGTTTGCTTCCGAAATATACCGTACTAAAATATGAGCAAGCTCATAACTTTTGGCACTCGTTTGGTTGAAGACCAAAAAATAGCCCACCTAACAAAGTGATATTATAAACTTGCCAAGATTTTGATAAAAAGATTGGCATGCCACGTTTTGCCACTCTGATATCTTAGCATGCTAACATTTTAGTATCCAACCAAACAAACCCTATACAAAATGGAAATATTTTTTTATCAAACATGAGGGATAATCCCCTACTGTTTATATATTAAAGAAAAAGAAAGGATACAACAAAATGGAAATATTAGTGGGCATAGTTGTTGTCGACCTTTGAATTTAGGATTATCTATTTCTTTTTCTATAAATAGTACTTTTGTCTTCTACTTTTGGCCCTATCAAAGAAGTTTTTGTTATGCACAAAAGCATTATTGTGCCTTTTTTCCCCTCGTTTAGCATTTATTACTAGTAGAAAGTGCATTCAGTGTTCAATCAAAATTGCTTCTAAAAACATTTGGCTAGATGGCTGGAGCTTGATTCATGAAAAAAAGGTAAAGGAGACTCAATTGACTAAAATACCCCTGATCCACTAATTGTACATGTTGATCTTTTTTGGTAAACAAAATTAAAATCACAATGCAAAGAGAATATATTGGCAAGTTTTGATATATACTGATAAAAAGTATCGTCGGCTCCTGTACGTGTGGACACGCCAAGTTTTGGTTACTGTGACCATTTTTCTCCACCAATTTTGGCTACTTAAGCCATAATTAGCAGATAGTTACTGTAGCATTATTATTGCAAATCATGAATTAAATAGACTCATTAGATTCGTCTCGCGATTTACAACTCATTTGTGTAAAAAAAATTTGTAAATATATTTTATTTAATACTTCTAAATATAACAAGATTCACTTTGATGTGACGGGTTGTAAAATTTTTAGGAGGGAACTAAATACCCCCAGTAGTGACCCTCTACTTTGGCCACTCTAGTCCATTTTGATGGCCATGGCCAAAATCTCGGGCCGTTAATTTGCTGACCAGAACTTAACTTGGCCCCTATGGCAAGCCTTCATCGACAGGCGACGTCGTCCGTGCACACCACCGCCATGTCTCTCCGGCCTGTGGCTTCCGGCCGAGCGTTGCTCGGCTGCAGAGTTCGCTTCAATTCGGATGGGGATAGGGGATGGCACATGGCAGGCAGTTGCGGAGATACAGGGCGGCCGGCCGGTGGCCGCGCGCCGATGCCGCTGCCGATCTGGGGCAAGCGGCCGGGGCGATGCGCCGCGCCGGAGTACAAGCGCCAAGCCTCGAGCGGGACGTCGGCGTCGCCACGTCGCTTTCCGGTCAAGTCGGTCAGCGCGCGCATTGGTGGCGAGAACAGTTGGCCATTGATGATCCGACCTCCGCGCCCGTCCTCCGTCCAACGTCCCCGAGTCCGGAACGAATTCAATGGTGGTCGTGGTCGTCTTCACCTCTCCGCCACGCAGCCCAGCAACGCATTCATGGGCCCGAAAGGTGACATGTCCTCCCCCTGCCGAACAACTGCGAATTATTCCTTTTTTTTCCAGAGGCAAACGACAGCAGATTTTTCTTTTTGATGCGGAGATCGATGGATTTTGCAGTGGGTCGATCGACGATCACGGGCATGTATGTTTGGAAGGTTAATTTTGAGGGATAATATTTAGTTTTAAATTAATAGGCTAAGGATTAGCTCAAGGTGGGTTATTTGAATCCATGGGGTAAGGCCAATCTCAATAGGAGTGTCATCGACGGTTACCAAGTCAGTAAACTAGGTAATCGAGTCAAAAAAGTATCATAGTGATGATACTCTCTCTCCTTTCTCTTCATAATAAGACTGCCATGTCAGTATATTTAATGTCCATGGCACTACAATGACACCACATTGAGATTGGTCTAATGCACACCCTCTCTCTTCCATTCTCATGTCAAGATGTGTGTGCATACTCATCTTTTTGTGGGGATCATGTAAAAATAGCCTCATTATCACTTTTTGGAGGGGCTAAAGATTTTGGGAGGGATAATTCACTTTAGCTCAAAATTTATCCTATATATTTAGATGCATGAGGAATAATTTGGAACTAAAAGAGGAGGATTAAAGATTATCTGTTGTATCCAAACAGAGCCCATATCAGGCGCACGCGCTCCATGTGCTCGCCGTCGCCGCCGCTTGGGTTGGTTTTTGGTTGGGTCGCTGTGGCTGCTGCTGCTCAGCCAGCTCAGAGCCGCCTGGTTGGTATTGGCACCACACACACAGTGACACAGCACCGCTTGGACGTTCCGAAGCTCACAATCTAGGACTAGGAGTACTAGCTAACTTCCACATCTATCCACATCCACTGGGAGGAGGGCCGGGGGAGGTGATGAAAAACGTGGGCAGGCACGACCGCCGGCCAGCACACGCGCGCGCATGGCCTGCCGGGTGCCACTTCGCCCCGCGACGAGCCTAGCTGCAAAAGGTACTCGTGTTTCTGGCCGTCTCGATCATCGGCTGCTAGTCGCCGGCCTCGTGTCCCGCAAACTTTCTTGCCAGAACTCCACCGTGCGCGCGTACCCCGACGGCCCGACCTGTGTGGATGTGGACACGTGCTTCGCGAGCGCCCAGCACGCGGCTGATTTCGCTGAGCACATGCGATCCGGCCGTGGGGCCTTTACTGACCATCTCCGGTAGGAGTGAGAACGCGTGACAGAGAATTAGTAGAATGTTATTATGGACGTGTCACAGAAGACAGAGAAAGAGAGCGACAAAATACCTTTTGTCAATTTTTTATTTTCTTAGTACTAATCAGCACTGTATTTACAGAAATATAAACCCCATCTTTTCAAAAAGAAATATAAACCCCAAAACAAAGAATTTATCTAAATATACCTTTGTTTTCTAACCGTAAGTTGGACGAGAGTGCCCATTTCGTCAAAAGAGGGGCACGAGAAATTAAATTCGTCTAGGAGTACATCTCTTTTCCTCTGTATTAATATATGAACGGCAAAGCTCATGCCGGTTCCGTTTTGAAAAAAATAATGAAAATTGAAGTCTGTCCAATAAATATGCATGCAGGACTGGGAGTAGGTCTCACGGAGAAACCATTTGAACCATCAATAGAGAATCGTCGTCTTCTTGTCTGTGACAAATGGAACTAAAACAAATACTGGATACTACAAAACTGTCATGGAGCTGTCCGTGCAAGCAACCAAGAAAGAAAATCCAAGCTCGGAGCCTCACCACAACTGTTCGACGGAATGTTCAGCCACGGGAAAGAACCCAATTGCAACGAACCTGGGGGCCAAGGAAGAATTAGAATGTGAACGATCTGTACACAGGCAGTGGTGCCTTTACTGACCGTCTCGGCCGGGTAGGAGAACACCTGCCGGAGAATTAGAATGTGATAGACTGGATTCATCAGGTGACAGTAAGAGAGAGAGAGAGAGATAGAGCGGCGAACTGAAAGACCTTTTGTCAGCGTGTGCTTTGACAAGAAACGAACTAGTTTCTTGACAAGCTGAGCTGAGATCTACCTGTATGATTTATCAATCTGCCGAAGCCAGTAGGAACTAGTAAGCGTCTCCAACTCCCAGTGCCTGGCTTCTTTCAGATTTACTTTCCCTTTGCGACCTGCGCTTCTCGTCCGTTTAACACCATGCTGCAGCGCGTGGACATATTGCCTGGTCCGACGGGGCTCCGCTGGTCGTGGGGCGCGCGGGCGCGGTGGCCGGCGGACGGATCGAGTATATCTCTCCTGTCATGCAGATTTATTTGTTAATCCCTCAGCGAGATCGAAGTAGAACCCCCCCCCCCCCCCCCCCCCCCATGCCAGGGAGCACGTACGAGAGTTGGAGACGCTGCTAGCCTATGCGGCACCACTGGTTTCTCTTTTACAAGCAACACTGATCAGAGAGAGAGAGAGAGTATTGTATGTCAGCACGTTGTGCTTGGATTTGTCCCGATACCATTGTCGTTGCCATCCATTTCGATCTATTGTCCTACTCCCTCTCCCTCCGTCCCATGGAATGGCGGATCTAGAATTGATTAAAAGGGGGTTGATTTCTTCTTCCTATCCTTCTTCTTCCTCTTTTCTTCTAAAAATGGGGGGGGGGGGGGGGGTGCTCAAGGGGGCTCCATGGTTTGTTTTAGGTCTATAGGGGCTCTAGACCTGGAGCCTCCGCCTCTGGTCCCATGATGATGTGTATAATTCTAAAACTAAATAAAAAAATCTCACAAAAAGTGTAATTCTTCCAATAAATTACCTGACTTATCCTTTCAAATACATCTTTTAGAATGAATTGTCTTCATGTTATAACTAACTCTGTGGAGATTGAACACCATCTATATCTAGATCAGTGGGATTAAGACAATTACTAAGGTTACTGTGGTAACTTGCCAATAACACTAATCTCTTTGGAAAAATTAGAATTATGCTTTTTATGGAACGGAAAGAGTATGCCACAAAAGCATGGTGTTCGAAATGAGTCTCCTGTTTCTTCTAGAATTTTCTCACATAATGTTGTTGAGATCAATTTGTTTTGAAGGAAGAACTGCAGTTGCTGGAACCATCGAAATTTGTTACCACCCAAGTGATTTGTAAGAAGCCAAAATGCCTCGCCAGGCACAATTAGTCAGGCTTCCAGTCACAACAATCACAGTGTCTATTTGCGTGTCATTCATCCAAAAAAAAACTTCATGACCATAGTGTGAGCTTGTCCACCGGAACTCATAGCCATCAGATCGCCACTGAGGCTGAGATTGAGCCATGTCATATCAGCCATTACGTGACTTGGTGAAGTGCATCTAGGCCGATAGATGTTTATGATAAGTTTCGGTGATTAATGACAACCGTATGCGACTAACGTGTATTTTGAAGAAAAAATTAATGATTAGATTAGTCTCATATGAAATGTGAAAAGAGACCCCTCAATTCGGAACAATCATGCATGCCAAGGACTCAATTTTAAAAGATTAAGGATATTTATAGTCTCAAGTGTCACAAGGAGATGAAGGACACTTGATTTATCTAGGGTTTATAGTTTTTAGTTCTTGACCGTACTATTAAGAGGGGTTCATGAGTTAGTAGCTTGACCAAAATTGAGTTGGTCTTAGAAATCTTGCACACTCGCTCAAAAACAGCCCAAGATGGTCAATAGAAGTTAACACAACGCTTCGAAGAAGAAACAATCGAAGTTACGTTCAAATCCAAGTCAATTCAGTTGAAAACAAAGAAAAACAACAGCACCGGTTTAACCGATGCCCTAGCATCGGAGCATCCGATGCTTGGCGGAAGTTCTGACGCCCTGTCGGTCTATCTCTCTGGATGCAAGCAGAAATCAAATCAACAATCTCTATAGCATCGGTTGAAACCAATAGTCAAAAAGATAAGCACCGGTGCATTAGATGTACTATATTCCAGAGAGCATGTTTTGGTGGACCTCAACTCGCATTCAGCACCGGTTGAACCGACGCTTCAGAATCAAGCACATGTGCATTGGATATGCTATGTTCCAGAGAGCTTGTTTGAGTTGATCAGTGAACCTCTTCAGCACCGGTTGAACCGATGCCCCTACGGAGAATGCACCGGTGCAATGACGCAAGCCTGGATACTGTGTCAAAACCCCAACGACTACTAATTGGACATAGAGAGACCGGTTGAAATGATGCTTTCGCTTTCTATCTCGTCGGTTCTTCCGGTGGTCTCGACACCCTGAATACCTGAGGCCACCCTTGAGAAGAAGAGCAAGTGCTTAGAGCAAAAGAGAGAAGATCTAGTACATTGTTTGTGCTTCAATCTTGAAGAATTCATCCTTTGCAAGTGTAGCAAGTGTGCTTGAGCTAGGGCCAACTGAGTGTAGGTCAAGTGAAGACTTAGGAGCTTGTTACTCTTGGTGTTTGACAGTACCTAGCCGGTCTTGGTGATTGGGAGGTTCTTGGTGAGCTCTTGGAGTTTGTGGGAGCCCCAAGACAAGAAGATTGTACACGGTGTGAAGCTCGCCGTTCCGGAGATGGAGAATGAGCATTCTTAGTGATCACTTGCTCCTTGGTGAAGCAAGCGAGCTATACCCTTGTGTGGGTGCTCCAACGTGGATTAGGGGGGAGCGTCAACTCCTCGATACCATGGGAAAAAATCCGGTTGTCTCGTGTCGCTTACTTTTATTTCAAGCAATTAAATCCTTTTGTTGTTATTCTTGCTTTTGATTGCTTGTAGATTGACTAAGACAACTAGCATGGTAGTGTGAGCTCTTGCTTAGGTTTTGATCTTGCTAGTGTGCTTTCATCTAGACAAAATGATCATGATAGTGTGCTTACCTACCTAAGGACCTTTTGCTAGCATGCTCTAGTGATTAGGTTTCAAATTTGTAGATTGGGCAATACTTGTCTAGGTTAAAGACTAAGTAGAAATTGAAAAAGTCCCAATTCAAATCCCCTTCTTGGGCCACGATACTTTCAATTGGTATCAAAGCAAGGGCTCTCTTTTTAGGCTTAAAATCCTAGAGAATGGCCGGGGGAAGTGGTGGTCCACCCAAGCTCGATGGGAGAAATTATGCTTATTGGAAAGCTCGCATGGCGGGTTACCTTGAGGCTATTAACCCCATCGCTTGGGCGGTCACGGAAAAACCTATTGTTGGTCCGTGGAATGTAGATCAAGTCAAATATGGTGCTAGAGCGAAGAATGCTTTGTTTGATGCTCTTAGTGAGGAGATCTTTGCACGTGTTCACAGCAAAAAGACCTCTCATGAAATTTGGGAAGCACTTGAAGCTACTTATGTTGGTTCTAAAAAGCTTCGTGAAGAAAAATATCAAGTGCTTAAGGAAAAATTTAATGAATTCAAAATGCTTCCAAATGAATTGGTTGAACAAATGTATACTCGATTGAATGTGCTTATTGAGGACATTAACGCTCTTGAAATTTCTCCTTTGTCTACAAGTGATATCATCCGGAAGATCCTTCATTGTCTACACAAGCCAAAATACAACATCGTCACCTCATTGCTCTATGAGAAGGATCTTGAAACACTTGAAGTGAGTGATGTTGTTGGGAAGATTCGGTCTCATGAGATGTTCCTCTTGGGAGAAGTTGATCCACCGCAAGACAAGAGAGATCTTGCACTCAAAGCTAAGAGTGATCATAAGTCCAAGAAAAAGAACAAGTGCAAAGTTCCATCACCAAGATCAAGCGAAGATGAAGCTAACGAAGATTCAAGTAATGAAGATGGTGATGTTGAGCTAGCACTTCTCATGAGGAAGACCTCCAAGATGATGTCAATGTTGAATAAGAGAGGGTACAACTATGACCCCAAGAAAAACAAGTTTCGTACCCGGAAAAGCAAGGAAAATGTTAAGAAAATGTGTTACAATTGCGGCAAATATGGCCACCTCTCATATGATTGTCCGGAGCCTTCAAAGCTCAACAAGAAACAAGAAGATGATGACAATCAATACAAGACTTCAAAGAAAAGTCATGAGAAGAATGACCACAAGAAGAAAGGGTCTTTCACAAGAAAAGAGAAGGTCAAGGCTTTCCTTGGAGAATGGATCACGGATGGTGAATCCTCAAATGATGACTCAAGTGATGAAGAATCCAAGAAAAAGATTGTGGGGATTGCCATGCATGATGATGAAGATGATGGTGATGAGGCACCTCTACCTCCACCACCCATGTGCTTTATGGCAAGAGGTAACTCCAAGGTGAGTGATAATGACGACTCCTCTAGTGATGAAAGTGAACATTGCTTATCTCCTAACGAAGTACAAAACATCATAGATGAGTACCAACAAGTAATCAAGAAGTACAAATCAAAATGTAAAGTTCTTGAAATTGAATATGCCAAGCTTAAGGCCTCAAATGATGAGTTGATTGTTAGGCACAATGAGGTAGTAGAAACTCATGATACAAGCATTGTTCCTAGCAAACAACTTAGAGATGAGCATGACAAGCTACTTGTTAAGCATGATGAATTGAATGTTAAATATGAGGAAGTAGTTGTGCTTAACAAGTCACTTACTTCAAGCAACAAAAAATTTAAGCTTGATCATGCCAACTTAAGTATGAAGTATCAAGAACTTGATCTTGCCTTTGATGCTTTGGATGAAGAACTAAAAGAAACTCAAAAGAAAGTCATCAAAGTCAATATAGCTACTTCTTGTGATGATCTTGTGGAGTTGTCTCACCCTACTACTTGTTATCATACTTCTCCTTATTGTTCAAAGACTAACCATGATAGGGAGAAACAACTTGAGGATGAACTTGAAAGCATGATCAAATGTATGTTCAATGTGACAAGAGGAGAATACTTGCATAAGGAGATTCTCTTCCACAATGCAAGGCACTTTGGGATGAAGTGCATAAGGAGAATACTTGCATGACCGGCTATGTAAAGATGTTCACCTCACTGGATGAAGATGTGGGCGATTATGAATATGTCACCTTTGGTGATAACTCAAAAGTAAAAGTGGTAGGTTTGGGTAAGGTAGCCATCACCAAGGATCTTTCTATCTCTAATGTGTTGCTTGTTGTGTCAGTTAGTTTCAATTTGTTATCTGTTGCTCAACTTTGTGATTTAGGACTAATATGCACCTTTAGTGATAGTGAGGTTGTAGTGACAAGCAAGGAGGACAAGAGCTTAATATTCAAAGGATTTCGACATGGTAACATTTACCTTGTTGATTTCTCATCTAATGATACAAGTTTGGCGACATGTCTCTTCTCCAAGAACTCCATGGGTTGGCTTTGGCATCGCCGCATTGCTCATATTGGCATGAGCCAACTCAAGAAGGCCTTCAAATGAATGGTGGTTGGTGTCAAAGATGTTACTTTTGACAAAAATAAATTGTGTAGTGCTTGTCAAGCCGGGAAGCAATTTGCATCATCACATCCCATGAAGCCTTATTTGCCAACATCAAGAAGCTTGGAGCTACTACATATGAATCTCTTTGGGCCAACCACCTATAAAAGTCTTGGCGGTAATCTCTATTGTCTTGTAATTGTTGATGATTACTCTAGATATACTTGGACTTTCTTTTTAGAGGACAAGAGCAAGACTATGGGGATCTTCAAGATTTTTATCAAGAAAGCTCAAAATGAATTTGAGTCAAGTGTTGTGAAGGTCCGGAGTGACAATGGCACGGAGTTTAGGCACACTCAAGTAGAAGAGCTTTGCAACGACATGGGGATCAAGCATGAGTTTTCATCAACATACACACCCCAACAAAATAGTATGGTGGAAAGGAAGAACAAGACTTTAATCACTCTTGCAAGAGCAATGTTGGATGACTATGGCATCTCACAAAGATTTTGGGCGAAAGCCATCAACACCGCATGCCATGCATCCAACCGAGTTTATCTCCACCGCTTCTTGGGAAAGACACCCTATGAGCTTCTCATTGGGAGGAAGCGCAACATCTCCTACTTCCGGGTGTTTGGTTGCAAATGCTACATATTCAAGAAAAGGAAGCACCTAGGCAAGTTTGAAAGTAGATGTGATGTTGGTTTTCTTGTTGGTTATTCATCAAACTCCAAAGTATATCGAGTATTCAATAGTGCTACTAGCAAGATTGAAGAAACTTGTGATGTGGAGTTTGATGAGACTAATGGCTCCCAAGGGGAAGTTTTCTCTTGTGATGATGTAGGTGATGAACCACTTCGAGAAGTCATGAAGAACATTACTATTGGGCAAGTCAAGCCAAAGGAGGAGGTAGAAGAGCTACAAGCCTCATCCACTCAAGTTAAAGTCACTTCCAAGGATGACTCAAAGGATGAAGACAAGTCTACACCATCACATCACCATGATGAGTCATCTGATGAAGAAGATGATGCCTCACCTCCTTTCCATGATGTCCAAGATGAACAAGTGGTTGAAGAACAACTTCCATTTGATGACACGCACATCACAAGTGAACAAGCCCAAGCTCAAGATCAAGATGGCGAATCACTAGAAGAATCAACGTCTCAAGCACAAGAGAGGCTTACAAGAACTTCAAGAAATCATCCCATTGACTTGGTCATGGGTAACCCCTCCGGTGGAGTAAGAACTCGTAGACGTCAATATACCTCTTTTTGTGAATATTACTCGTTTGTTTCTTGCTTGGAACCCACAAATATAGATGAAGCTCTTGAGGACCCAGATTGGGTAATGGCCATGCAAGAATAGCTCAACAATTTCACCCGCAATGAAGTTTGGGTTCTTGAAGAACGTCCTCAAGACAAGAATATCATTGGTATTAAGTGGGTCTTCCACAACAAACAAGATGAGCATGGTGTAGTGATTCGCAACAAGGCAAGACTTGTGGCAAAGGGCTTTGCACAAGTTGAAGGGTTGGATTTTGGTGAAACATTTGCCCCCGTTGCAAGACTTGAAGCCATCCGTATCCTTTTAGTGTACGCTTCACATCATAACATGAAACTCTTTCAAATGGATGTGAAAAGTGCGTTCTTAAATGACTTTATTAATGAGTTGGTGTTTGTTGAACAACCTCCCAGATTTGAGGACCCTAGATATCCTAATCATGTTTATAGGTTGCACAAGGCGCTCTATGGGCTCAAGCAAGCGCCAAGGGCTTGGTATGAACGCCTTCGTGACTTTCTTCTCAAAAAGGGCTTCAAGATCGGGAGGGTGGATACAACTCTATTCACAAGAATCATCAATGAAGAGCTATTTGTATGTCAAATTTATGTTGATGATATCATTTTTTGTTCAACTAACCCCACTCTTTGCAAAGAATTTGGAGAAATGATGGCTAGGGAATTCGAGATGTCCATGATCGGTGAGCTCAATTTCTTCCTTGGGTTTCAAATCAAGCAATTGAAGGAAGGGACTTTCATCCATCAAGAAAAGTATACAAAGGATATTCTCAAGAAATTCAAGATGGATGATTGCAAGCTGATCAAGACTCCAATGCCAACTAATGGACATCTTGACTTGGATGAGGGAGGTAAATCGGTTGACCAAACTCTCTATCGTTCCATGATTGGGTCGCTTCTTTACCTAACCGCATCTAGGCCCGATATCATGTTTAGTGTATGCATGTGTGCCCACTTTCAATCTAATCCTAAGGAATCACACATTAGTGCCGTTAAGAGGATCCTTAGATATCTCAAGCATACGCCTAGCATAGGCTTGTGGTACCCCAAAGGAGCTAGTTTTACACTTTTGGGATACTCGGATTCGGACTTTGCCGGATGCCGTGTGGATCGCAAGAGTACATCGGGTGGGTGCCACTTGCTAGGGCGTTCCTTAGTCTCCTGGTCGTCAAAGAAACAAAATTTCGTGGCCTTGTCAACCGCGGAGGCGGAATATATTGCCGCCGGGGCTTGTTGTGCTCAAATCCTCTACATGAAGCAAAGCCTCTTGGACTTTGGTGTAGTATTAGATAGGATCCCGCTCCTTTGTGATAACGAGAGTGCCGTTAAAATTGCTAATAACCCGGTTCAACACCCTCGTACCAAGCACATAGATATTCGCCATCACTTTCTAAGAGATCATGTGGCAAGGAATGATATACTACTTTGTGGTGTTCGTTCCGAAGATCGATTGGCGGATATCTTCACCAAACCTTTAGATGAGAGCACCTTTTGTAGGTTGCGAAGTGAGTTTAACGTTCTAGATGCTTCTAACGTCATATAATTGCCTGGTCATATAGATGCATTTCATATGTACAAATGTTAGGGGCTTGTCTAACCTTGTCAAGATAGTGATGAACATGGGTCTTGCATGAGCCGGTGGTCTTCGTTTCGCTCATGGCATGAAGAATGGTTCGTCATGAAGAAGCTTGCCAAGGGTTCAAACTTGACAAGATAGATTCATTTTGTGCAATGCATGTGCTTGTCATATAGAATGCATCCATGTTTAATTTCTAGCTTTGCATTGGCATTGCATCACGTTAGTAGCATCACAAGGGAGCAAATCACACTTCGAGAAAGATATTCATGCTAAATATGATATATCATCTCTATAAGAGTGATAAGATCAATTTTGCGCTTTCATTCCTATTGAGTCACGTCCTATCGAACTTAAAGTTTCAATCTCTAAGTTCATAGGCAAAGTGGCTCATACATTTGGTTTTTGTGTTTAAAACTTCGCTTGGATCTTAATTTGCCTATGTTTATATAAAAGCTTGCGAGCACTATGAATGAGTGTTTGAGGGGTGAGGTTATCTCTCGAAAATGGTCCAAATTGAGTGTTTGTGGTTTTGGTTTTGAAAAATTTGGATCAGAAGTAGAGTTTGTAGTTCAGCAGAAAATTCTCTTCACCACCGGTTAAACCGACGCCCTGGTTTTCCATGCATTGGTTCAACCGGTGCTTAAGTCTTCGTGGCTCGGTTTCTGCATCGTCTCTGGAACAACCTCCGACCGTTACACCGATGGCCACCGGTGCATCCGATGGTTGTCGGATGAACCGACGCCTTTGCATCGGTTCAACCGGTGCTACTGCGTGGAGTTTTGGCCCTTGCAGTGTCTCTGGACCTTACACCTGCAGTTGCACCGACGCTCTTCGGATGCTCCGATGCCTCAGTGGCGGTTCTTCCGGTGCCCTCTGTTGACCACGTTTTCAACTCTCTCAGATCTGGTCAAACTCAAACCGACACTTACACCGGTGCTTAATTCTCTGAACCATCGGTCTTTCCGGTGTCTAGGGTTTGCGGGCCCACACGCTCCTTTTCTCTTGTTTTTCTTGCGGGCCCCGCGCGTCAGTCACAGGCTCCTTCTTCTCCACGCGAACCGCTGCTCCCGCTTCGAACCGCCGCCGCACCCCTCGCCCGTGCATCCACTGCACCGCCGCCTGCACACCTCTCCGCCACAGCCCGCACGCCGCATCCGCCGCCGCTCACGCGCACCCACACACCGCTCGTGCGCTGCTCCGTAGCCGCTCGCGCACAGACTCTCCCACGCCCGTGTCACACCAACGCCGCGCCTGTGCCACCCACGCGCCGCCGCTCACCGCCGCCAACGGCCTCTCTCCACACGCGCATCCTCTCCTGCTCCGGACTACCTCCCACGCGCGTGCATTCAAGTCCGATTCGAGTTCCCTCCACTCTTGGTCCGAGTGCACGCAAGGTGTTCGAGGAATTGCCTCTTAGGTTTCTTCTTCGATTTCTTCTCGACCGATTCTCGGATTAGCAAGGGTTTGGTGCTGCCCCTCCTAGAATGTGATGTATCTTTGTTTTATTATCCCTTACACACATGTTTATATATACCCTTGCCTTGCTCACTCACATCGAATCTCGTTACTTCGATAGTTCTTTTTAGGGTGTTAGTGAGTTGTTATCCACTAGATCTCACCATGATAGGCTCATATCATTCCATGCTTTGCTTAAGGACATTCTTTCCTTCAGTGGATATCTCATATATGCATAATTCCCTATCTTAATTCCAGTATCTTCTATCGATTCTCTATGACAGATGGCTGGTGACAAGAAGGGTAATGGTAAGATGGTTGTACAGAAGAAGAAGAAGTGCACCCATGAGGACCGCGAGCGAGAGCAAGCTGAGGCAGTTGCAGATGCTGCAGACAGGCAGGGTTCACTCAGGATCAGAGATCCTCATGCTCAGGGGGAGCCACAGCAGCAGTTACGTCGCTCAGGATATTCACGTCAGCCAGAGACAGTTCAGACCACACCTGAGTCCCACTCACGACCACGGACTCGAGGTGGTGGTACTCACAGGGCAGCAGGCCGTGATAGTGAGAGAGAGAGAGAGGCAGCTGGTCAGGACAGTGGTGCAGAGGAGGAGCCTCCACAGGTTGAGCTACTTGATCTTCGGGGCATTCCAGGACCTAGGGTCAAGAGATTGAGATATGTCACCCCGGAGCAGTGGTTTCCTGAGCTCTGCTCCAGGAGTCTTTCTACCACGCGTATTCTCAGATGGACATCAAGATCAGTGAGCACAAAATGCTTCACTGGGTAGCTATGCGCGTGGCAGCAGGAGGCATTCCTATCCTCTCTTTGTTTGAGAGATATGAGGGACTACCAGCTCTGCTGAATGAGAGGTCCCGGTATATCAGAGAGTGGGTTCACGTTTTCTACGCCACCCTATTTGTTGAGGAGGACCGGCAGTTCATTGACTTCATGTTCCAGCAGAGGCATTACAGACTGACTCGAGCACGTTTGGCTACCCTGCTAGGAGTTCAGATTGCCAAGGAGCCACACTTCTTGCACTATCAGGCTTATGGCAACACAGTGCCTCCACGTCGTCCTCATGAGACTCACGCACCGTCTGACGAGGAGGTCGGCGTTCTCTTTCAGCAGCCTTTCTAGCCTGACACTCCGAGGACACCGGACAGACTGACTCCCATAGCTCACTCCGTACACCTAGCTTTGAGGAAGAGTCTATTGTTCCGGATTGGATACAATGAGGGGATCACAGCTCCGTAGCAGTGGCTTCTACTATATATCATGACAGGACGAGACTTTGACCTCGTCGACTTCTTTATCTGCGAGCTAGAGGACGTGATCTTAGATGGGATGACAGTTCACCGTCGCCATCCTTTTGCTCATTGGATCTGCTGGATACTCGCTCAGCTTAGTCAGAATGAGCATATGGATGTGCTGGAGCAGTCGAGGACGCACTTCAGTTTTTACTTGCCTACTACTCCTCGAGACGGTCGTCGTGGCCCGAGAGGCCAGCGCAGAGCACAGCGGATTCTGGATGAGCGTGTTTTGGCTGAGGGTAGAGTTGTGGATCATCCCACTGCAGCTGAGGACGCTTCACTTGCAGCAGCAGAGGCCCAGCTCCCACACTACCTGGTCACAGACTCAGAGGACTCGGAGGATGACGAGGATTTCATACCCACAGTTACTGTCCCTCGAGGTGCTCATGATGATGAGACAGGATCCTCTAGTGCAGCCCGCACCCCTGCTCCTCCAGTTACCACTGCTCAGGTCACTCAGCCCGATGCACTCGCTGCTATTCTTCAGAGGCTCTCAGACTAGTAGGATAGGTTTGCTGCAGCTCAGCTGAGCATGCAAGCCGAGCAGGCTCGCCAGCAGGAGGCCCAGACACTTGTACTTGAGGGGATCCGGCAGCAGCAGGAGGCCATGAGGTTACAGCTTCAGCAACAGTCCCAGATTCAGCAGCAGATGTTCACTTTCTTCTCGGGATGCTTCGGTCAGCTGTACCGTCACACTGGACTACCTGAGCCTCAGCTCCCTACACCTCAGCAGCTCCAGTTCGACCCCACCACTCCTGCTCCACCTGTTGGCGGTTTTGTGCAGACACCCTTGGCGTCCTTCCCGATGTCACCACTTCTTCAGACCGGGTTGTTTGCCAGCCCTGCTCCTACTTCCACTACTGCTCCGGCTCATGCTCCACAGCCTAGTGTATGGACAGCCGAGCAGCGTGCAGAGTTCCTCAGGCAGCAGCAGGTTCTGCATCAGCTACAGCACCCCTCAGCTCAGTCACTCACGTTTGAGTCACCCTCACAGCCTGAGGTGCTCCGTCCGTCCGTTGTGCGCCCCACTCAGCCAGACCTGACTCCCGTCATGTCTGCTCCTCCGACGGACTCCACGGTCGTCGCCGAGCCAGTTGCTACCGCTACTCCAGCTACTTCTGCTGCTCCGATGACTCCAGTCAAGCAGAAGTCCTCTTCGGTCGACGACGACTGGACGGACGACGCCGCCAACGACTCCGCCGCTCAGTTCTCCACCGGACCCAGCCTGAAGACCCCGCCTTCTCCAGCTCAGGACTAGATCGCCTTTCTTTTTGGTTCTTTGTTGCCAAAGGGGGAGATAGATAGGATAGGATAGGGGGAGTAGAGATAGGGGGAGCTTGGTGGTTTGTGGTGTGTTTGGATCTTCATGGATTTTGTGTATGGACATGTTATTTGGATATTGTGTATGCTCTATGTTGACATGTCCCTACATGTGCTTCTTTTCTAGTAATGCATGCTTGTTGATCGTGTTTCAATTTCATATCTTTGTATCTCTACTTTGTGTTGTCATCAATCACCAAAAGGGGGAGATTGAAGTGCATCTAGGCCGATAGATGCTTATGGTAAGTTTCGGTGATTAATGACAACCGTATGCGACTAACGTTTGTTTTGAAGGAAAAATTAATGATTAGATTAGTCTCATATGAAATGTGAAAAGAGACCCCTCAATTCGGAACAACAATGCGTGCCAAGGACTCAATTTTAAAAGATTAAGGACCTTTCGAGTCTCAAGTGTCACAAGGAGATGAAGGACACTTGATTTAGCTAGGGTTTATAGTTTTTAGTTCTTGACCGTACTATTAAGAGGGGTTCATGAGTTAGTAGCTTGACCAAAATTGAGTTGGCCTTAGAAATCTTGCACACTCGCTCAAAAACAGCCCAAGATGGTCAATAGAAGTTAACACAACGCTTCGAAGAAGAAACAATCGAAGTTACGTTCAAATCCAAGTCAATTCAGTTGAAAACAAAGAAAAACAGCAGCACCGGTTTAACCGATGCCCTAGCATCGGAGCATCCGATGCTTGACGGAAGTTCTGACGCCCTGTCGGTCTATCTCTCTGGATGCAAGCAGAAATCAAATCAACAATCTCTATAGCACCGGTTGAACCGATGGTCCAAAAGATAAGCACCGGTGCATTAGATGTACTATGTTCCAGAGAGCATGTTTTGGTGGACCTCAACTCGCCTTCAGCACCGGTTGAACCGACGCTTCAGAATCAAGCACCGGTGCATTGGATATGCTATGTTCCAGAGAGCTTGTTTGAGTTGATCAGTGAACCTCTTCAGCACCGGTTGAATCGATGCCCCTACGGAGAATGCACCGGTGCAATGACGCAAGCCTGGATACTGTGTCAGAACCCCAACAGCTACTAATTGGACACAGAGAGACCGGTTGAACCGATGCTTTCGCTTTCTATCCCGTCGGTTCTTCCGGTGGTCTCGATTTTTCTGCAATGAACTTCCAACGGCTATGTAACTCTTTCCACTCTATATAAGGGCACCCCCTGGCTCATTTGAAGTGCCTTTGACACCCTGAATACTTGAGGCCACCCTTGAGAAGAAGAGCAAGTGCTTAGAGCAAAAGAGAGAAGATCTAATACATTGTTTGTACTTCAACCTTGAAGAATTCATCCTTTGCAAGTGTAGCAAGTGTGCTTGAGCTAGGGCCAACTGAGTGTAGGTCAAGTGAAGGCTTAGGAGCTTGTTACTCTTGGTGTTTGACGGCACCTAGCCGGTCTTGGTGATTGGGAGGTTCTTGGTGAGCTCTTGGAGTTTGTGGGAGCCCCAAGACAAGAAGATTGTACACGGTGTGAAGCTCGCCGTTCCGGAGATGGAGAAGGAGCATTCTTAGTGATCACTTGCTCCTTGGTGAAGCAAGCGAGCTATACCCTTGTGTGGGTGCTCCAACGTGGATTAGGGGGGAGCGTCAACTCCTCGATACCACGGGAAAAAATCCGGTTGTCTCGTGTCGCTTACTTTTATTTCAAGCAATTAAATCCTTTTGTTGTTATTTTTACTTTTGATTGCTTGTAGATTGACTAAGACAACTAGCATGGTAGTGTGAGCTCTTGCTTAGGTTTTGATCTTGCTAGTGTGCTTTCATCTAGACAAAATGATCATGATAGTGTGCTTACCTACCTAAGGACCTTTTGCTAGCATGCTCTAGTGATTATGTTTCAAATTTGTAGATTGAGTAATACTAGTCTAGGTTAAGGACTAAGTAGAAATTGAAAAGGTCCCAATTCAACCCCCTCTTCTTGGGCCACGATCCTTTCACTTGCCCAGTCTCAGCCCTCAGGTGCTGTCGTGCTGATCGGACGGATGTGCGCGCACCACGCCGGTCAAAAGATCCACTCTTGTCGTTCGTTCATCTCTTCAAATTTTGGAGAGGAAAAAGTCATAATGAAAAAAGAATGAAGGAACTAAGAATATGACAGAGATATTATTACTGAAACATACCACAAGAAAGCATGTACTTTATTACATATAAGCTCGGCGTACAATATGATAGGAAATTTAAGACCGAACAACAAACAACATAGTACAAATACCACATCAAGCATAGTTACTTTATGCAAGCATCGATCAAGCAGCTTCTTAACGAGCTAGGTCTACTTCTCTCTCTTGTAGATCTTGTGCAGGAAGGACTTCAAAAGAGTCTGAACGGCCTTGTTCAGCTGGGCCTCGATGGTACCGATCAGCTTGATGTAGGTCTCCCTCTCGTACTCACGAAACACCAACTGGAATCATTACGATGACAAACGTAAATTAAATGAAATACGTGTATGAAAACAGGATGCCATGTTCCGCCATATTAAATAGATCTTGCTGTAGTTTGGATATTGTTTCACCATCTTCAACCAAGTTAGCACCATAATGTGTTCTTCACTTTTATGGATAAAAAGAAAATATTACTCAGACATCATAGACACTGTGTGGTGGAGTCTTTTTCATATCATACATACGCTGATACCCACGATATATATATACAAACTATATATACGCACCGGTTCGGTCCATTTTAAAAATTATATATATGGTTGAGTCAATTGAAAATGATACAAAAACATTAACATTACAGAATGGTCAGGACTCAAGACAAACCTCCAGATTAAGCTCTTTGTACAAGTCCTTCACTTTTGTAACACATGCTGGATCAGACTTTCCATAATTTTCCTATGAGGCCACACATTAATTTAGCTAGATTCTATTTTATTTGTTGTGAAAATAATGACCAAATAACACTTACCATCAGAATGCTCTTCTGGTTCTCATCAGCGTGTTCAAGAGCTTGCACAATTAACCAGGAACACTTGGACTCTTCAATATCAGTTCCAATCTGTGATAAGAATTGATACTGATAAGATCAGAGAACTAAAGAAACAGGGTCTTGATTGTAGTGAACCCAGCAGTTATACTCATTTAAATTAGTATAGAAAATATCCAAAAACTAACCTTGCCGGTGAGTTCAGGGTCACCAAAACAGTCTAGATAATCATCCTATTGAGAATATCATTAAGCAGCAGTTTTATGATGTAACAACTCACATTATTTTACTTACTAAAAATAGAAGCATTACCTGGATCTGAAAGTATATTCCAATTTCAATGAGAATGTTCTTTACATCACCAAAGTTATCCAGGTTCTCACCAGCCAACAACAAAGCACATGCAACCTTGAATGAAGTGGAATTAATATTAGTACCACACACATCTACTTATGTATTACCATCACAATCTAGATAACTGAACAAAACATATAGGATGATAACACCTACAGGAATATAAAAGGAGTAGTAGGCTGTCTTGTATTGAGCGATGTGGCGGTAACTGTGTAAAATGCAAATCATTGAAAGGAATTAGCAATAAGTAAACATGATTTTTCAAATTGAATGTGTAATCGACTGTAGTTGAGAAATTATTTTTACAGTTTGAAAATTGCAAATGTAGCGGTTAATACTTTTCAACTACAGTCGATTACAAAAGGCAATAAATCATTCAAGGAAACAAAGTATGTGTGAATTGTATTACTACTACTGTGCTACATGAACTTACATTGTTTCGTTATATCTATTCAGATCCTTTCTACCATCATGAGTAATGATAAGATCCAACAACTGACTTGAAACTCCCTTGAACTCTGCCTAGAAACATAAAGAGAGTATCCATCTTTTATAAGTAACAATTAGTAATTTGGCATGAACATATACTTGTGACTGAAAATTAAATATGATTACCTCATTGAACAAATCAATGATATCAACATAATATGGCTTTGTTTTGAAGTGGCGCCGAAGGATACGCGGAACATGGTTGTGAAGGATAATTGCATCATTTATAGCAATGAGGCCAACCTATTGCAAACAAAATGCTTCAATTAATTAGTTTCATAGTTTGTAGGTTAAAACCCTAAACAATATGTGAAAAACAAAAATGCAGTAGTATAAATCAGTTCCCTACAAGGAGAACAAATAGAAACTTGGTCAGTAAAATTAATTAGTTGCTTACTACGGGGAGACCAAATAGAAACATGAAATGTCAACGTTAGCTATTCTTGCTCAATAAATGAAGCAGATTTGGGTGCGCATACTGTATCCTTTTAAGTAACATTACTGGTACAACCATCAAAACAAATACTATACAAATAATTTGGCAGACATAAAAGATAATCAACTGCCGCCGTCATCTGACCTGAGGCACCCTAAACCAGCAAGGCTGGCCACGTCGTGTCTGGGAGTTGTCCATAATATCATCGAGCATAAGATAAACAGCTTGAAGCTGCAAACACGAAATATAATAATTAAAGGCCCCACCTAGCAGTTTAGATTGAGCTATTACGTACCATTCGACAAACAAGCTTGAAAATAAAACCATCGGGAAGTAATAATACCCATTCCATACACCAACCAAGGGTGCAAGCAAGAAATGTCTCTTCTTGGCTGATAACATCAGCACCCTTCAGTATATTATAGGTATCAATGACAGAGAGCAGTCGGTTGCACTTTCCTCCGAGCACATTATAATCCATCATCTGGTCCAGTTGGCGTAAATAAGTCAAAAAATTGTTACCAAAGCTAGTAACCCATTATTCTCAGATTGAAGAAAATAAGCTACAAGTAGGACATCATCACAAATAAAGACAAACTAAAGCATTAACACAAGCTTATTGTAGCTCTGCGAATGGGCCTGTAGCTGAATTGGTTAGGTAGTTCTAGTAGCACTCCTTAGATATTGGGTTTGACTTCCTATAGGAGCGAATTTCAGGCTGGGGTTAAAAAAAATCCCCCCTCACTAGTGCGGCCAGGGTTTACAAAACTGGTGGGAACCGGTCCGGTTTGACCGGTTACCGGTCAAACCGGTCCGGTCCGGTTCCGGTTTGGGCCGGTACCAAACCGGCCCAAATTCAAAATTCAAATTTGAATTCAAAAAAATGAAAAATTCCCAAAAAATTCCTAAAAATACTTCAAGGTGCGACTAATCTAATGGTGTCAAATTTTCTCAAAAAATCATTCTTTTAACATACTTTTCGGGCATTTAAAGTTAAACCAAAAAAGAAAAGGAAAAAAATGAAACGGCCCATTAAGGCCCACTTGGTAAACCGGTCAAACCGGCCGGTATACCGTTCCAAACCGGTTACACATGCGATTTTGAATTTGGATTTGAATTTAAACCGGTCAAACCGGCCGGTATACCGGTACGAACCGGTTGAACTGAGTTTTTTGAATTCAAATTTGAATTCGACCGGTTTCCGGCCAAACCGGACCGGTATACCGGTACCGGACCCCGGCGGTTTGGCCGTTCCGGTCGGTAAATTAAACCCTGAGTGCGGCTAAGGTTTCGGAGGTTTTCTCGACCGGAAAGCTAGTTGCTTTCTCTTAATAAAAATATGATGGGACCATCATCGTACCCTCCAGTCGAATTTTTTTTAGCTTACTAGTCTATCAACCCGTGCTCCTGCACGGACTATTTAGAATTAATATAAGAATAAGGTCAATAATTATAATTATCTATCTCACATCTTTTTTTCATCTATTAAATATTCTAACATATACTCTAAAATATAAATTTATCATTATCTAATTATAATAATTTTCATTTTGCATCACACCTCCATAAGCATTCGATATATATTATCTATTTGTTTGCGAATTGGTATTCTTACCTCTTCCATCGTACATGAATATATAGTGACATATATCTTGGATAGTATTTTTATATAACAATAATATAAATAATATATTAATAATGATAGAAATAGTAATTTATAATTTTATATTGGTGCAATTTAATATTTTATTATAATTATATAATTTAGATTCAGATTTAGGAGTAATTTAACTTGTAATAATAATGACATAATTGGATAATTTATGTATAAAATATAGGGGGTATTTGTATTATTTTTACAATGGCATAGATGGGTAATTTACACAAAGATTAGAGGATTACTTTAGATTTTTTTTGTAATGGTAGAGGTGGGTAATTTAGATACATGTTTAGAGAAATTATTTTAGTCTATCTTTATAATGGCAGAGGTGAGTAATTTATTAGAAAAGATAACAAATCCGATGGTTATTATAATTAGAGTTGTTGGATAGGATGTTTCTGATTTTTGTGAGAATTTATATAATTTCTCTATTTTTTTAGATTGTTCATCTAGAATTTTAGGTGGCTTTATGTGGAGACTCTAAAAAAATCTCCAAAGATAAAGTAAGATTGTAGCTCTCGTGATCTCGTCCACTATGTCAAATCAAGCAAACACCCGTATATATAGATAAAAATGTAAAGTCAAGGGAGAGGAATCGAGCATTACGCGGTCGATCCACTGGATGGCTGACTCGTGAGTGACCTCGATGGCGTGGTCCTCGAGCACCTCCGCCTTGAGCTTGTTGTATATCTCCTTCAACGCAGCCATCTTATCGGTGCCGCCGGTGCCTTTGCCATCCACCGCCCCTGCCGTCGCCATTATTGTGCCCTTGGAGTTCGCGGAGCTCTTGCTCACCTCACGTCGTGTGGGTGCGGGAGGAGACGAGAGAGTAGTCGAGTAGAAGAAATGGAACGAGACGAAGAGTTGGAAGCAGAGAGAACTAGCTTCTCACCCCTCTCCACCCCAGCAGAGCTTAAAATCTGTCGTTTGCATGGCCTCAGCCTGGCCGATTCACGCGTCGCGTGCAAAGTATTAGTAGCTTGCAGAGTTACTAAATGACCGCGCCATTTTAATACCGGCTCAAAACACCGACCGATACTAGAAGGCGACATTTAGTACCAGTCGGTATTTTAGTCCGGTACTAAAATGGCTCAGAGGACGTTCAAATTTGTATCCGGTACTAAAATGACTCCGAGACAATATTAGTACCGGATCAAAATATGTCCAGTACTAAACACCACACAGGAATGATTCGGCAAGGGATCGACATCCAGCTCCAGCGGCAGTTTCTGTCAGGCTGGTGTTGACGTGTTGTTAGTTTCATTCAAGCAACGACTAGAATACCGCGTGCTGGTAAGCTGTTGTTTCATCGCCCTCCTTTTTTCTCCCAACTCATCGATCACTCTCCTAATCGCTTCAATGATCCATCCCTTGCTTGTAATAATGGTAGTAGCTGACGCGTCGTTGTAGTGTCCGCGGATGTAATCAACCGATGCTCCTTGACGCCTCTGACGTTTCCTCCGTACGCCTGACACCGTGACACGTCTGGCGCTGTACCACTCCGAGAGTTGTTGCACGCAGCTGTCAAAATTAGTGCGGCAAATTAATTAAGCGCGTCACGAAACAAATAAAAATAAGAGGGGGCTCGACGTGTACCGATCCTGCGTGCAAGATTCTACCGCCACCATGCGGTGCTATAATAATAATAATAATAGTAATAAGTAGCATTACAGTTGATGATGTTACCCGCATACTAGTAAGGATGTCCGTGCTAATGCTATGGGTAAAAAAAATACAAGTTAGAAAGATAAGCCTTGGTGGCGAGGTCAAGTAGCGGACCGTCCGCTTCCTTGCGACGGACAGTTCGCTGTTCAAGACGTTTGGAAGTCCGAAAGTCTTGAACAGCGGATGGTCCGCCCTGAAGGAGCAGATAGTCTGCTTCACATCTGAGAAATAGGAATTCCAAGAACATTTGAGAAAAAGGAATTCCAAGTTTCAAAAACACCTGAAACCCAAAAGTTGTTCACTACACCAAAATTAACTCTTTTGAAAAAAGGAATTCCAAGAGCATTTGAGAATTGCCCTTCAGTTATTTATTACTCATCAAGGAATCTAGATAACATATATACAAGCATCCTTCAATTTACAGAGTTAAGCCCCAAAATTATACAACAAAAATATTGAGCTCGGTAACAATGTCTAGCCAAGTAGACATTGAATTCAAGTATATCGCAAAAAAAGCACAGTTAATAGCGTAACTACTGGGTATCAAAACACGGTCAGCTGCCGCTTGCTTCTCGGCTTGAAGCACCTTCTCCGGATCCACCCCGAACGCCTAGGCGTAGGTCACTGCAAAAGAAACGGGAACTGGAAAACAAACAACAAGCTGTAACTGTGAAGCTTAACATGAAGGTACCCAAGGCACAACCTTTTCTATCCAGTGGACAATCGTGGTTCCATTCTGAGGGAACTCACCCAAAGTTTTTGAATATGCAAGCATGGGATCCCACTTAAGACGAAAATCACCATCCCAGAAGAAATCTCTAACCAGTTCAGGAGTAGCATCCTCAAAAATAGTTCGACTGCAATACATTATAGGTCCCTCCTAAATACATTTAAGATAAACTCATTAGGTATGCATGAAGGTATTATGATAACAGATTTAGTCATGATACAGGTTTTACTGCGAATTTCTAATTATTTCATGCCAATTTATGTACATTAAGTAACAGGGAAAAAAAGTGATCAAACTATGTAGTCTCAGCATTCTGCATTCCAGTTTCAGTTGAAAAGCTGATGTATTGCCTCTCATTTCTACTTCTTCATCTGCTCTTCTTTCAGATTATGCAGATTCATTAAGGAAAATTCTAGGAATCTAACAAAGAACACAGTAAACACTTAAAACAGACACACGGTGTGTATAATGCTGCATTGCTGAATATGCCACCTCATATTCATAATAGCTGTACGTTTTATAATATTCTAAATTCTTAGTATCTATTTCTCTTTTTCAAAAATCCCACAGGCAAAACAAACCTCAGGCTCATGCCGCCAGGCTTTGTAGGTCATGTTGGAGGTTGTGCGCTCCATCAAATTCTGCCACGCTGTATCCCCACTCTCCTTGTTATCTAAAAGTTGAAGCAGATGTTCTAGGTCCTCCTCAGTGACAATATCGTGCTCGCCCTCAAATATTGTCGTACCATTCACAAAATTTAATGAACTTATCAAATATTTCACTGCAGAAAGCTGAATTACAAATTCATAATCGATTCCAGAAGATAGAAAAGTGTGATGCATTCTTATGCCGAAACCAAAAGTAAAATTGTGATGCATTCTTATGCCGAAACCAAAATTTGTGGCTCAAAAACACCTGAAACTAAATATACAACAAAAGCAAAGCAGTTCTTAGAACATAATAGATAATGATAGAGTAGATAGTAGAAGAGCACAATTTCGGAATATCAACAGATCAATGCTCTACTTAACTGAGAAAACTTGAGTATAATGCTCTTCATGCCAATCACTCTCCACTCACAAGTCACGCGAATTTTTCACGCGTAAATGCGCGTGCGCGAGGATTCGAACCCACGACCTCTAGCCTCGCGCGTAGCTTCCTTACCATCCTACCTATGCACCACATGTGACTGGGTAGAAGATACATTCCTTTTGAAGTAAGTAGAGGATCATTTAGTACCGGCCCAAGACACCGGCCGGTACTAAATGTTTAGTACCGGCCGGTGTCTTGGGCCGGTACTAAATGACCGCGCCATTTTAGTACCGGCTCAAAATACCGACCGGTACTAAAAGACGACATTTAGTACCGGCCGGTGTCTTGGGCCGGTACTAAAATGACTCAAGGGACGTTCAAATTTATACCCGGTACTAAAATGACCCCGGGGCAACGTTAGTACCGGACCAAAATATGCCCGGTACTAAAGGCCACGGACGAATGAGCCGTTTTCTAGTAGTTACAATAAGGAAGTGTAACACATATATAGCAACATAGTACAAGTACAGCATCAATCTTATAGTAACTTTATATATGCAAGCATCGATGGAGCAGCTTCTTAATGAGCTGGGTCTACTTATCCCTCTTGTGGATCTTGTGGAGGAAGGACTTCAAAACATTCTGAACAGCCTTGTTTGGCTGGGCCTTGATGTCAGCAATCAGTTTGTTGTACCTCTCACTCTCGTACTCACGGCACGGAACACCTCCTGGACTCATACCATTGTCAAAAGGACGACGTTAGCAAACAAAATATGTATGCAAAAATAGTGTCAGGTGCCATCACATATAAATGAAGTATTGCCACATTTTCGACATTTGTTCACCATCTTAACTGTAACAGCCCTAGGTTAATTAAAAGATTAAACATATCATCATAAGCATCATCAAGCATTAAACATGATTAGATTGCACTTAGGATTGATAAAACTGTAAGGCTAAGTCCCTTTCAAAATTATAGAGCGGATTGTCCGCTCCTATATGGCTGTCTGTCTGCAGTTCATTAGCATGACTGCCTTTGGGCAACAACGACCGAGTCAATTCCTTGCCACATCAACACCCCGTGATGGTCCGCGCCTCACTCGCGGACGGTCCGCTAGTGCGCCCTGGTGCGTGTCTTGTGCGCAGAACTTGTGCGCCACGTACCCCCCTTCAGGCCCCACACGTCAGCCCAACTTTCTCTTCCCACCATTGCTCTCTCTCTCTCTCTCCCTCCCTCCCCATTCACTCAAACTTCACTCTCACTCTCTCTCTCTCTCTAACTCAAGTCTTGGAGGAGCTTCACTGCATTCTCCACCATTGAAGCACTTTCACCTCGCCGGAGCTTCGACGGAGGACGTCAGAGTACGACGTCGACGAGCTGCACCACCTCTACTTCATCTTCTTCCTTGGAGCAAGGAGTTTCCCCAAGATCTTCCCCAACTTGTTCTTCTTCCTCAAGCTTCAAGCAAGAAGGACGAGCTCGAGCTTCACCAAGCTTTCTCCACCATCTTGAAGCCCTTGCCGATGTTTCACTTGTCGCCAGTGAGCTCACCCAATCCCCGATCTATTCCCATTGCCCAAGGTTTGGAAGCCATGAAGACACCTAGAGCACTTTCATCGTTGTTGACCTAGAGCTTTGAAACCTTAAAGCATGTGAGATTTAGTTGCCAAAATGAAGTCCCCACACTCCCAGGAACCTCTAGGAACAAACCCCATCCCAAACCTTGGCTCGAATCGTCGGCGGCGAACATGCCGGTGAGCCTCGGCTATGGCGCGGACGGTTCGCCCACCATGGCCGGACGGTCCGCTAGTCACACGACCCAATCAACAATGTTTCTGTACATTCTTAGACCTTCCTGGAAAATGTGAGGCGGACGGTCTACGGTTGGCCAGCGGATGGTCCGCAGTTCATCGACCGAACCTAAGTCCGTTGATCTGACCTCCAAATCTCTGGACGGTCCACGGTTGGACAGTGGACGTTCCGCTATCTGCCGACTGGACCTCCGAACCCAAGTCCTTAGATTGGGCCTCCGAACCGTGTACCCAAGTCCTTAGATCGGACCTCCGAACCGTGGATGGTTTGCTGTTGGCCAGCGGACGGTCCGCAGTCCATTGATCGGAGCTCCGAACCCATAAACCTTGTTCGCCTTTTAGAGCCGGACGGTCCACCCCTCCACACGGAGGGTCCACGCTTCACTTCCAAATTTTACACAGAACCAAGTTGTTTCTAGAGCCCATCCCAAACTTATATTGCAGACGGTCCGCAAGTACTGTAGCAACACAATAGCAGACCAGTTTGTTTCAGTGCATAAGCATATCCTATATTGCATAATTTATATAAAATTGAATATAGCTCCGACTGATGTGAAACAAATTTGTTCATTTTGTCTTGATGTTCTGTTCCTGTTAAAAATATGTTTCCTCCAAAAATAACTATATTATTTTCCAATTTATTAAATGTGTTTTATCTTGTTAATTGCATAATTAATTCTCTGTTAATCCAAAATTATGAAACCAATTTTGCAAGATTTCTTATGATGTGTAATATCCATTAGAGATGTTGGTTGGCATTAATTGTTTCTAGATTGGTACAGTTTAATCTATATTTTTTTAAACCTAGTTAAATATATATTGAACAATAAATACATATGTGCCTCTGAAATTGTGAATCCAATTTTGCTTACTTTTGTCAACCTTTATCTTCTATCTAAAATTGATAACACACTTCAAACAGTTATACATTCTTATAGTTTCTAATGTATTAAAGTAAGAGCTTGCTACCTAGTTGGATGCATGGTTTCTTAAGAGAGAAATCAAATTGAAACATGTGGCATGGAAGTCAATTTTTAACGGATGCAGTCGACATTGAATCCTTCTCCGGCAATAAAAGCCTTGATACAATACTGGCATCATAAAATAAGTTTCTTAAAGAGAGATCAAATAGAAACATGTGGCATGAAAGTCAATTTTTAACAGATGCAGTCGACATTGTTGAATCCTTCTCAGGTAATTAAAGCCCTGATACAGGCATCGTAAAAATAACGTTCCCGAAATGATTTGGTACACCAAATAGAGCTAATGTATTCTCATCTGACCTGAGGCACCCTGAACCAGCAAGGCTTTCCACGTCGTGTCTGGGAGTTGTCCATGATATCATCATGCACCAGGAGATAACCTTGAAGCTGACAAATGAGAGAGCAATGATAATTAATGTTTCCCCACCTTGGCTAAGATCTTATCACTATCCGACTCGCGCGCTTTGCCGAGTGCCAAATACACTCGGCAAAGATCCTTTTGCACTCGGCAAACCAGACATGGAAAAAAGTGACGGCGAAATCATCTTTGCCAAGTGCTTTTTTTCGGGCACTGTGCAAAGCCTTTGCCATGAGCCAGAAGACACTCGGCAAATTTTCGGACCACGGACCAAAAAAGTAGCGTTTAAAGATAGCAAAAAAAAAATATTTTTTTCCTGGTATATTTCGTTTCGATTCTCCACATATTATACTAAGTCAAATTTAAATTGCTTATTTGAGGCCGTAAAAGAATTCAAATAAACACATTTTGAACTACAAAATTTCATAACATTTCGAGATCTACAACTTTAATGTTGTAAGTTTTTTTATCCGAGATCGTTTGCAAAATTTAAATTTCAAATTTGAGAAATTCAAACACATATTCGAAATCCTAAATGAATTCAAATAAAAAAGTTGTGAACTACAAATTTTCTTAACTTTTCAAGATCTACAACTTTGATATTGTGAGTTTTTTCATCCGAGGTCGTTTGAAACACTCCAAAAATTCAAATTCAAAATTCATCTGAGAAGCTTTGCCGAGTGTATCTTTATGGCACTCGGCAAAGAGATGCTTCGCCGAGTGCCAAATGAAATACACTCGGCAAAGAAATTAAGCAAAAAAATTTAAAAATACCAAATAGACCCGAAAAATTACCAAAATTTCACATTAAGCAATCTATGTTGTCCATTGCCTATACAAAAAGTTTTGAACTCAAACAACAATTTGACCATCAATTTAACTCCAAATCCTACCGGATCATTCTCAACTCTACGATTCTTTTTCGAAGATGTTTCGGTTTGTAAGCAACGTACGTGAAAAAGTGTACGAAACCTCCTCAATTTTTTTCCACAACCTACACATATGACATTATGACATCTTGCCAAATCTCATAATTTTGAGACTTTGTTTGCTATTTTTAAAATTTTAAAAAATTTCAGGAATGGTTGTCCTCTTTGCCGATTGTTTTTTTTTCAGTATTTTTTCTTTGGCAATTGACAAATAGATTGTTTGCCGAGTGTCCGAAGAATTGCACTCAGTAAACCTCTTGGCACTCGGCGAACTACGATTTTCCCGTAGTGTATGATGCTATTCACATTCAGTTAGCATGTTCGAAAAGAACGCTTGCGCCTTGCAGAAAGTATCATTACCCATTCGATGCACCAACCAAGGGTGCAAGCAAGAAATGCATCCTCGTGGCTCAGAACATCGACACCCTTCAAGATCTTGTAGCTGTCGACGACAGAGAGCCCGCGGTTACACTTTCCCCCGAGCACATTATAATCCACCATCTGTTCCAGGCAGCACGATTTTTATTTTTTATTTTTAAAATTAAGGGGAGCAGAAAGAGCATTACGCGGTGGATCAACTGGAGCGACGACTCGTCGGTGATCTCGGAGGTGTGGTCCTCGAGGAGCTCCTTCTTGAGCTTGCTGTACGTCTCCATGAACGCGGCCGTGCTGCTGCTGCTGTCGGCGCCCCGCGAGCCGCTGGCCGCCGCCATTACTGCGCCCCCGGAGTCGGAGCTCTTCCGCACCTCACGTCGCTCTGGTCGCGCGAGGCGCCGCAGAAGAACCGGAAAAGAGGGTTGGAAGCGGAGAATTGAGATCAGGGAAGGAAGAACAGATGAGTGATCAGTCGGGGAAATCTGATCTCGTTTTATACATGCATGATCCTCCCACCCCCACCAGCTTAGCTGAAATCTACTCCCTCCGTTACAAATTATAAATTATAAATCATTCCAAGAATCTTAGAGAGTTAAACCATTTTAAAGTTTAATTAAAATTATAGAGAGAAACACAAAGATTTATGACATCAAATATGTATACTATAAAAATATAACTAACAAATAATCTAATGATACTTAATTGGTATCGTAAATGTTATTATTTTGTTGTATAAATTTGGTCAAATTTTAAAAAAATTGATTCTCCAAATTTTTTGAAATGACTTATAATTTAGAACGGATGGAGTATCATTTTATAGGCGCGCAAAGTAAAAAGCTTTCCATGGTACGCTTCGGATTGCTGAAGACAGACAGTTGCGGAGACGGCGGGCGGGCGTGCGCAGCGGCGGCGCCGATGGTGATCCACCTCCACTCCACCCACTGATCCGAATTCAATATATGGTCTTCTTCTTCCCGTGGTGACGGCCCGCAGCATTCCAGATCCGCCGTACTGCTTAAAACCCATCCCGCAAGCCAATCCGACGACCGTACGCCTGGAGATTTTCGTGTTGACGCGATGCTCGTGTTTCATCTGAAACCAGATTCGCCTTGCAGAAAACACTGGATTTTTTTTTTTGAAAACACTGGAATTACAGTAGTGAAAATAGGACGTCGCTGGTGCCTTCAATGCAATTCCGTCTCTATACTACACCGAGCCGGACTGGCACGCAGCAGCAGGGTGCTTTTCCACGGCCCATGATTAGCGCGTGGCCCATACAGGCAGGGCGGTTATTCAAATGAAGAATCAAATAAAAAAATTCGTAATGTTTTATTAAATGTCATATAAAATTCTGATTATACCGTTATGTTTGTTACAAACATGATCTTCAAAACTAGATTAATAATATTTTCTCGAAACAAATTTTTTTTAAATGTGGAATAATTTATTTTTGAAAGAGGAACAATTGTTCCATCTTCAAAATAAAATTGTTCCAGTATAAAAGTTATCCAAGAATAATTTTTTATAACTTCTTTTTTAACATTGCCAGGAGCACTGGCCGGCATTTAAGAACTCAAGTTGGGCACCCACGCTGAACGCGCGCTCAACGCAGATGGGCTGCCGGAAAGTCTGAGGATGCACCTACCGAGATGCATACACGCGCACACACACCCGCACACACACTCATGCACCTGGTACCCTCTCCGGGGAAATACCCCCGTGCTACACCCGGTTATTCGTTCCAGACTGGGATCGAACCCGGGCGGGTGGCCTCCACGACGAGAGCCCTCACCACCACGCTACGAGCGCTCACCAGTTATAATTTTTTATAACTGCAGAACAAATTATTTTTGAAAGAGGAACGACTGTTCTGTCATCACACTAAAATTGTTCCGGTACAAAAATCATCCAAATATATTCAAGTGTGGTATTATTTTGAAGATTTCATTAGAAATCATAAGAGACACGATGATGCGATTAGATTTTTATTTTAATATTTGTGCTAAAAGATATTGCTTTTGTAGGCTGCGATTGAACTTTTCAGAATTTCTTGGGCTCCGCACCGAACCCATCTTATTCCCTCTCTGCGACAGGGTCACTGGCCCTGTTTTTCCCCAAGCGCTAGGAACTGTAGTTAATTTTGACCACTAATTATGGTGTTAAACTAAATTAGTTTACAAAATTAACTTCAGAACCCCTACGCTAGGAACCCTAAAGAATCTAATGAGGCCTTTTACCGCATAATTAGATGATCAATACTGTAGCATCACTGTAGCCAATCATCAATTAATTACTGTCATTAGATTCGTCGCGAAAAGTTACACCCATCTCTGAAAAAGTTTTGCAAATAAACTTCATTCTGGACTTCATGCATGGAAGATTCTTTTCTCGATTTGCGTGCACTGGGAATAGTAACGCGAACCAAACAAGGCCACTGCTAAGCTACAAGGGCATGTACAATGGTGTAGACAATTGCTGTCTATTTACGTCTAGAATACCACACATAGACAGCAGAAAAGATAACTTGTACAATGGCCTGTCTATTACTCTGTCTGTAAGCTATTTAATTTATACATAGGTACATAAAACATGGTGATCAATCATACAATTGATATATGTGTGCCATTTTATTGCTTGTTCTACATATATATATATACGTTTTTAATATGCTAACTTATACAATCCTAAAATAGAAAAATATCTCATACACCTCTGATCTCTCTCCATCTCTCCGGGTGGATTTAGTTCCCTCGTTTTGGAATTTTGAAAGGAAATTTTTTCACATTTAAAATATTAAACATAGACTAATCACAAAACTAATTACAGAACTCGTTTGTAAACTACGAGACGAATCTAATGAGTCTAATTAATCCATCATTAACACATGTTTACTGTAGTTTTAATGTAGTAATTTAGTGTATAATCACGACCTAATTAGGTTCATTATATTATTCTCGCGATTTACAGTCCATTTATGTAATATGATTTTTTTCGACTATATTTAATACACTATGCAGAGAATTTACGAAAAAATTGGAATTTTAAAGTTGGAATCTAAACAAAGCCTCAATCTCTTATTTTTCTGGTTCTCTGCAGCTCTCGTGTCTGTCTCTCAGCGTTGACCAACGAAGCAGCAAGGCGCGGCAGCGTCGCAGCGGCGGGAGCGGGCCGATGTGGCGGCGGCCTGCGTGGGGGCAAGGTGGGGGCCTGCTCTGGCGGGAGTGGCGGCCGGCGCGGGGCCGGCTCTGACGGGAGCGGTGGCCGGCTCGGGCGAGTGCGGCGACGGGAGCGGACCTGCACGATGGTGACCAGCGTGGGGACAAGGTGATACTGGTAGGCTATGGCTTCTCATCCGCAACGCCTTCGCAGCCTTTCCACCACCGACTATTTTGCACGCGCTCTTGAAGGAAATCGAAGCTGGCGCACGGGATCTCTCTCCGCCATGGCTGACTTGCAGCTGCTCGTACAACGGATGAGGAGCTGTCAGTAGGCTCTTGGAGCACGAGCCGGTGCCGTTCTCTCGTGAGGCGACGGCACCAGCGGTTCGGCTCCTTGATTAGCTTCGGTAATCACAATTAATCGTATATAGACGACTTATTAATTGCCGTTGTACATGTCCTAACCCTCGTTGCAGCCTGTGTGAAATTCCAAGAAACTAAATCTACAGTCGACCGTAACTTCTTACGCCAGCGGTCGATCTTGACTCCTTTGCTAGTCGTAGATCCCACGCACGATCATTTGATGCTTCACCAAAGCCATATCTCCTCCTGTCCGCACACTCCCTTTTCTATCGTTTTTTTTCTCTGCTCGCTCTTTTTATCAGTGATGATATTTTTTAATTTTTTTCTGATTTGTTTTTTTATAATTTTTATTCAAAATTTTTTTATCCTAAATCCCTAATTTTTGTTTCCCAATTTTTTCTCCAAATTTTTGCATGCAAGTTTTTTATCTCTAAGTTTTTCCGAACTTTTTCATTTCAAATTTTTGTTCTCAAATGTTTGGTTTCAGATTTTTTTGGTAAACTTTTTGTTTAACTTTTATATAAATTTTGTTTTCTATAAATTTATTATCTACAAACATGTGTATTTGAATAAATTTTGATAACAAAAGAAAATGGAAAGGCGGGGCGAGTGCTTGTGTGACTTTTTTTTTTGAGATTACACGATACTACTCAGGCACTCACAACGCATGTACACTCACATCCCTATAAACACATGTACGCAAACCCTACTCCTATGAGTATTTTCGAAGACCGAGCCGGCAAAACTTCGAGATTGACGAAGTCACCACAGACGCCTCGTTGTCAACGGAAACATCGCACCACAGAGTCCGGTCGAATTCCGAGAAGCTAAATCTACAGTGCTTGTGTGACTTGATTGGTTTACCAGAGCAGCTTGTCCGAATTCGACCCGAAGGAGGCCTGCCAACGGGCGATCGTAAATTAGCAGGCCCCGTGAAATTCCACCAAGTTTTGAGGCAGCAATTCGGCCTACGTATATAGCAAATTGAAAAGGCTTGAATTTATATGGGGCCTGTGTCGGGGCCAAATCCTACCATCAGGCCCAGGCCGTACCAGCATCCATCCCACCAAATATTGTTGGGCCCGACCGCCGGAGCACGTTTGGTGGATCCTTCTTTCTCAGTCCATTCTGGACCAGCATCCATAAACACATTGAATTATATAAGTTAGGGTTCAAAAAAAAAAATAAGTTAGAAAAAAAATAGGAATTTTTCATTTGATGTCTATCTCTACGCCAAAGGAGAGAGTGCATTCAGTTTTATATGGAGCAAGGGCAGGCAGGCACAACAAATTACACACAGAAACGAGTCTTTTTTTTCCCTTCACACATTTTCCACCTTGCCCAGACTGCTGCTAGTCTCCTAGAGACCTAGACTGAAGTATATCTGTATGACACCCTTTTTCAGGCAGCTACCTGCTGCAAGTGCAAGTGTCCCAATCGCCTGTCAGCATCTAAGGTCAGTACAGGTCCGTCGGAATCCCCCCGCGAGAGGTACGACGCACGCATCGCCGCCGCGTCGGCCGGCGGTCGCAGTACATGCGGGTGGCGCGTCCGGCCAATCCCCCCTGCCTGTCTTAGGGTGCAAGCCCCGCTGCGCTGATCGGCGGGCGCGGTCAGGGAAGAATATGCGTCGTCCGTGTAGGAGTCGGGTAGGCATCGATGGATCACTTGAGCTCTTGCTTGCAGAGAGGGCAAGAGGAGATGATCCTGAGCCACCTGTCCACGCACTTGAGGTGGAACATGTGCGTGCACGGCAGCTCCCGCACCTCCTCCTTCTCCCTGTACGGCGCCAGGCAGATGCAGCAGTCCTGCAGTTGCGGTTCAGAAACAAGTTCATCAGACTTCGAGCTGATCAGGCTTGAGGCTTCAGCAGCAGTT
Source organism: Panicum virgatum (assembly GCF_016808335.1). Classification (NCBI taxonomy): domain Eukaryota; kingdom Viridiplantae; phylum Streptophyta; class Magnoliopsida; order Poales; family Poaceae; genus Panicum; species Panicum virgatum. The sequence continues at coordinate 55,844,528 of NC_053149.1, forward strand.
CACCGTTTGAACATGACAATGAGCAAGCTAGGATTGGTACATGCTTGCTCGTTCGGTTGGTAATAGGTAGCAGGAAAAGAGGTGCTTATAATTGGCAGGATCCAAAAAGGCAAGGTAGGACTCCTTATCTTTAGTATCATCCAAAAGGGGAGGCATGTTCTAGTTTCGTACGCACGTTTTGTCACTTTTGCGATATCCTATTCCGGCCTGTATCTGAGTTTACCAATCATTTGTTTGGTGATGAACTGATGATGGAGTTTCCTCCTGGCTTCCCCTTTTTCTGCTCCGTCTCCTACCTCACCACGCTAGAAATGCTGCCATGTTTGCTTACTAACCAGCTGGTCGGCAAGTAAATATAATGTACGCAGCAGCGTGAACGAACGAGAGAGATTTTGATTTCGATGCACTCACTTGGTCGTCGTGGTCCCGGTCTCTCGGCACATCCGGCGGCTCCTTGAACCGCCACCGCGGCAGCGCGGCGAGCTGCTCGTCGGAGGCGCCCCGGCCGGCGGAGGCCGAGTTCATGTTGTAGCCGAGCGCGTAGCCGACCATGGGGACGAAGCAGCAGAGCAGGAGGAAGAGGAGGAAGGGGAGCGAGTAGACGACGGCGTTCCAGGCCAGCAGGCCGATGCAGAGCGCGTACAGCCTCGGCGCGCGGTGGAGCGAACCCAGCCGCGCGTCGAACACCCACACGTTGCCCATCACGAACCACATGGCGAAGAAGAGCTCCAGGAACGCCCGCGCCTTGTTCATCAGGAACGAGCTGCTCCTGCGTGCGTTCGATTCGCGCAGGAAATTTAAACCCGGTCGTGTCGATTTTTCACGAGAAATTTCACCGTCGGTGCAGACGAATTGAACGGATGAATCGAGATGTTGCGTTCGCCGTACCTTAGAGGATCGCTGGCGCCGCGCATCTCGAGGTCGTCCGACAGCGCGTCGCCGCGCCCGGCGGCGGCGGCGGCGGAGGAATGGCGGCGGCGCCAATAGAGGAGCGGGAGGCTGAGCACGTTGCCGACGTTGTACGCGGCGACCCAGAGGCGGAGCGGCCACGCGGGGCGCTCGCTGGGGGAGGTGGCGACGACGGCGGCGGTCAGGACCATCTGCGCGACGATGATGCCGAGCTCGAGCGCGAGCCAGCCCGGCGAGTTGAAGGGGTTGGAGCCCAGGTCGGACCTGGGCCCGTTCTGGTACTGGTACACCCGGCGGAGGAAGATGAACCACCGCGCCCTCGACATGCGCGCCACCGCGCGCATCGTGAACGCGGACACCCGGCCGCCGCCGCCGCCCGCCGCCGACGAGGAGGACGAAGAGGAAGGCGGCCGCATTGCTGCTGGGATGCGACGGTGCCGGAGGAGGAGGAGGGCGGAGCGGGCATTGGCATGGCGCGCTTATTTTCTCCGGGAAGGATAAATGGTGGGAGAAGCCGGAGGCGGGGTTGGGTTCGGGATGGTGACCAATAATCTAACGGCTTTGCTTTGGCGCCAAGAGTGGAGCTCTGGAGGAGGAGGTGCGTGGAGACTGGAGGGGATACAGACGGTTGGCCTAACCGTCTCCTTCCTCACGCCATGCTTCCTTGCTCCTGGCTCCTCGTGCTCCGCCTTGGCTTGTGTCTGGTCTTGTTTAGGTGGAAAGCAACACGGGCGGTCAGGGGTCGCGGCAACCAGATGGCCATGGCTTGAACTAGTTTTTTTTCCTTACACGTTCAGATTACGTCACTAGGCTTTATATAGATATTTAGCTGTTTGTATTAGTTTTCTTATTAAACAAACATTCAGGCTACTAATCTTACTGGTCTGGTCATTACTGGATTGAAAAAATATCTCAGCACTTGATAATTGCAGTGCCACATTGGTGTTGGAAACGAAGAAGAGATCTTTTTTTTTTCAATGATTACCAGTGATACTGTACGTGTCAGCCTGCCAGGCAATCAGTGTGAATGACGAAGCGCATGTGTCTCACAAGAATGCATCCACGGAAGCTGTCAGCGGGGAACCAGAGCTCTTGCATATAGGTTGCACGTCTCTGTAGATGTGGTGCTCAACTACCGCGCCCTCATTCAGGTCTGTTCCTTTTTGGTTCAGAAATCCTGCCTCCGGCACGGCACTAGTTACCCAAGCCTTTCTGGGATTTTCAACGGGAGAGTCGTCGGGTTTGAGGAAAGTCGTCAAGACGCGGCCAAATGTTCGTGCAGCACCGTGCGTACTCTCACACCTGCCCTGCGTACTTGTGCAGATTTTCCGTTTGGTGCTCTGCTGATCTGCTCTTTGTTTCCTCTGTCTCGTGAGAGGTTGATTTTTCAAAAAAAAAAGATTGAGAGGTTGTTGATCTGATGATATGGTCTCTTTTACGCTAAGACAAGGCCTACTTCTTTCAAAAAAAAGGCAAGGCCTACTATTATGTCTGCTGCGATGGGACAGAGCCCAACTGATGATCCACCAAAAGAAACAGAGGTACCAGTGATCAGATCCAATCAATATCTTGGCGGTCAACAGAGGGCCCTGATAGCAGCGTGTTTTCCGACAAAACCTCAGGCCCAACCCATTTCGGAGCACGAAGTGGTTCATACTTAGGCAAACAGAGTTTAGCCCAGCGCCGCTGCGCGGGCCACCTTCTGGCGGCATAAGCGGGTCACAGATGGGCCACTGGGCCGCTTCTCCTTCCTCTCCTTCACGGCGACTTCAGTATTTCGTCTTATTCTTTTTAATTTTTCGCGGCCAATTTCCAATTTCTTCTTGTATTTCTCGTAACCACATCACAGCACAGCATTTATCGGATGGACTTTGGAAAGAAAGCAGCAAACTTTCTTTTCTTGCAGCAGCAACCTATTTTAGTGACATAAATAATTTTCTAAATTTACGCAGCAAATAAAATGAAGACTTTCTGCATCGGTGCCCGCTGGCGTTCCCACTCGCGCACCGCGTCACAATCACAGATGAGAGCAAGTATTATAAGGCTAGATCAGCTGGCGAATGGACAGAACACGTCATCACAGTCTGACGTGGGAGAAAGAGGAAGAGAAAAGCTGCCGACTGGTGAGTCGCCGGCGCAACACGGGCGGATATGATGTGGCGCAACCCTCCTTGGTACCTATTGGTTGCATGTTGTTGTTCCAGCTGCTCCCAACATTAAATGATGATTAAACTAATATCCGCTGCTCTCTCAGCCGATGGGCTGGCGTTTCTTACCGCCCGCGGATGCGCTCGCTGCCGACGAAACTATTAACCCTGCTATGAGGAACCAGGAAAGGCTAGGCTGACAGCGAGATGCCGGGGCCGGGGCCGGGGCCTCCTCCTGCTGAAACGCCGAGCCACGACGATCCCGGCGACGCTGACCGTTCAGCAAGGCAGCGGCAGGGAGGAGAGGGGAGGGCAAAAGCGGCATCCTACTCTCGTGGGACAGGGGAACATAAAACATACTCTCTACTAGGCCCATCAGGGAAAACGCCCCCCAAGAACAACAGGCTGACAGGGACTGCAACTGCTGGATCTTGGCATCTTGCAAAAGAGAAACTGATCTTGTGTCACTTGTTATTTGGTAGCGTGGAAGCTTGGCGCTGGCCTTTCCAGCTTGAATGCACAGCTGAGCTGACGGTGTCCAGATCTTGCTTGAGAATAGATTTAGCACTTTGCTTCAGAAGTTATCCACGTGGACTATTGGCTAATGTCCATAGCATGCATGTAAACAATACAGTTGCATATAGGAACAGAACTAGTTGCATATAGTAGTACCACGTTTAGTAGTGCAAAAAAAAAAAGGAGACAAAATAAGAGTACCGGAGTAGTGCTAGCTAGTGCAGGGCCAAAAGTTGGCATCAGCCATCATCGCGCTCGCTGTAAGCCTGTAACTAAGCTGTAGTACTAGTAGTGCCGCCAAAAAAATAATAATAAAGTCCTAGACAAGGCACGTCTAAACTTTGAACGGCGACTGGCCAGTGGCCGATGGCGATGGAGACCCCGATGAGACGAACACGAAGGGGTCCAAGAAATTAGAAATCCAACTTGCCAGTAGCCAGAACGCGCAGCAAATTGCACGTCTACTTCCGTGTCTGTGTACAGTCAGCCCGCCCCCGTGTCACCGTCGGCAGGTTAACGTGAAATCCAAGTCAATAGCGCACACACACATGGATCCTGCTAGCTCGATCATGGCCCTGATTGCGATTATCAGACGATTAATTAGCCACTTAGGGCCGTGTGTGCGTGTGTGTAGCTGGGCGTCGTGCCGACACTAGCTCCCCATCCGGGCGTCCCCGCGGCCCGGGCGGTCAACCTCGGGACTTCGGGAGTGCGGCCGCATGCAGGCAGGCAGGGGGGTCGTCCGCGCGAGGGAAAAAAATTGGGTACAGCAGCGCTGTAAACCAGCGCCTGTACAGCCCCGCTTAGATACCTGCCACGTGGAGGAAGAACATCAGATTGAATCAGCTCTGCTGGCTCGCGCCCAACGCACGCGCAGCTCGGCTTGTAATCTTGCTCGGCTCATTAGCTTCTAATCTTGACGAACGCATCAGCCATCGCCATCGTTGCCGGCTGCTGCTCCGAGTTGCGGCCTCCGGCCGTGGCTGACGCCGCCCGCCGGCCACCGCTGCCGCGAGTTGTCGCCACCGCCGGGCATCATGGTCAGGTGCGGCCTGATGGAGGTGATTTCCGTAAAGATGAATGGAACCATCGACTCAGTAATGAACTTCGCAAAGCTCCATCTCCGATCCAACATGCAAAGGTGCATTATCGGATCCAACAGGACCTAGACTAGACTATAGTGTTAGTTGCCACATGCTCGCACGTTAACATAGAGTAGATAAGTTCATTATATTGTCTCATTCCTTTTGACAAAAGAATGAGATTGTTTCACGTCAGAAAATATAAATGAGGTACATGGTCCCAATTGTAACAGTACAAATGAAAATAAAATTCAGTGTAACACATCAAGGTTACATGTTTTCTTAATTTGTCACTCATCAAAATTTAATTTCTTAACAAGCTGTTGCGATGTGGCAGCTGGATCAACTCCTAGTAGGAGATTTGTATATCCTCCTTGGATATAAGGAGCGCCCACGATAGAAGAATTGCCATACATATTTATGTATGGCATTACAGTATTAGCAGATCCATTTTGGATCGATGGAGCAGCCATGAACGAAGATTGCACATACACATCATTTGCAAAGTCGTCTGATATTGTATTGTTAGCATCCATGCTACCATCATGAAGATCCTACGTAGAAGAATATGATTCTAAATATAAAATGTTGAATGTAAGAAAATCAAATATGAGAAGTTAATGTAGTCTAAGTCATATGGCTTACGGTAAATTGCTCTAGATCTGCATCCTCATGTCGTCCTTCAAATCTATTATGTGGCAGCACGAGTGTTCAAACTTTCCTTGTCAGATTCTTGTTCCTCAATACAGAACCCTCTCTTTGCATATTTTGTCCATCTATTCAATATATATTGTGATGGCAATATGAAAACATCATTCAGATTGAAGACTTTGAGGGCATGCTTGCCCAATATACCTATAAAATATGAATGTCATACTTCATCAGTTTGTATTAGAAACTATACTATTGCAGTTGAAACTTTGTGGATACATACCTATGGATTCGTACTTTCGGCACGCACATGTAATGGTAATATCCTCTTTATTGAATACGACCGTTTTCCCATAATTAGAGTATATATGTGTAACCATATATGTTAAGATTGACCCATCAGTGTGTAACAATTTACAAGAGAATAAAAGTTGTTCTTTAAATTCTTCCTCAAACTCTTTATACATCCTACCTGTATATGACTCAGCCGCAGTCTTCAATAGAGGACAATTTGGGATGCAAGTAACTGGGCTCTTTCGGCGTGATTCAAAGTCTTTATCCAACTTATTTTTACGAAGACTACTGGAAACCTTGTCACACTCTACAAGGAGTTCTGAAATACCCAGTTTTCTACGAAATCTTTTCTTAAATACGTTATTCATACCTTCATTTCTTTGAGTAGAGTTCATATCAGCTGTAAATGAGTCCCGATACACAGCAGCCCACTTGGTTCTTAAGTTGTATAGGTTTAACATCCATTCATTGTCCTCAAGATGGTAGTCACACAACAATTCATCTCACTTCTTGTTGAAGTAAAACCCAGATCTGTCTTCATAGACACATCTCTTAAAATCTGGAAGAAACTTCTCAGGATGCTTCTAAATTACATGGCCCAGATGTTTAGCAGCATTTAGATAAATATGCCACAAACAAAGACGATGGCTTGTGTTCGGGAATACATAAGCAATTGCTCCTGCCATGGCTGCATCTTGATCAGTGAAAATTGTGCTAGGATGCTTGCCTGACATTGTAAGGAACATGGCCCCATTAGGCCATTGTTTTGTGATTTTGGTGATTGAGTAACAACGAAATCAATGTGACTAATGAGTTTGTCAAGTGAACATTAATAGATCACATAGATGAAGCAAAAAGGCCAAGCAAAGCAAAACATGAAGAAAGAACTCAAGAAAGATTGAAATGGACGAGTTCTGTAGAAACCAGTGGCACCGGATGATCCGATGCAGAGGCACCGGTCTATCCGGTTGGCACCGGATAAACCGATGCATAGGCGTCGGTGCAATTTGCTGCACTGGTAGGAGGCCACGTAGAAAAGACCCAGTGGCACCGGATGATCCGACGGTGTCAAGATGGAGCGTCGGAGCAATCACCGGAGGATGTACCAGAGAGCATGTCAAGAGCGTTGAAGCCAAGTCTTCAGCACCGGATGATCCGACAGGCACCGGTGTATCGCGTCGGAGTAATGACGTCAGCGCCTCAGCTAAAGATTCTTTCAGCACCAGATAATCCGACGCCCACCGGATAAACCGACTGTAACATCCCGTATTTTTACGGAATGTTATATAGTGCAAAAATGTGAAATTTCAAAAACTTTTTGTGTGCATGTGTAACTAGGTAGAAATAATGTAAGGTTGATCTCTTCTTCCATATCGAATTCAAATTAAAAGCAAAACAAATATAAGGATATAAATGTTAGTGTGCTATATTTGGAGTTGGAGTTTATTTGGATCTACCTTGTTTCAAATTTGGTTTGATTGGATTTTGTTTGAAGTTGGGTGGCAAATAAATTGAATTAAGCCATTCAAATTATTTGCAAAAGCTAACTCAAATCCCTAACTAACCTTGGGCCTAAATCACCTAACCTATTCAACCACCCCTTCCTCACCAGCCGGCTTGCTCAACCCGCACAGCCCAGCACGCCGGCCCGCTAAGAACACCACCGTCGGCCCGATCCGACCCAGCCTCACGCAGCACACGCCGCACGCCGCCTTCCCTCCGCCTTGTGTCGCTGACACCCCAGGCCCACACGTCAGCGCGCCCCTGTACCTTTTTGTCCTTCCTCCCGACGCCTCTCTGCTTTTCGCGGACGCCGCCGCTCGCCCCACGCGCTCCACCTGCTCCGGCGCGACCGCCTCCACTCCGCGACAAGGCACGAAGACCACCCGGCCACGCGCCTTGACTGCCCGCGCTCCTTTTTCCCCGTGCTCCGCGCCGTGAACCCCGACGCCGAGCCGCCTGATCCCGCCGCGTGTCCCGCCTCCGCGACGCGTCCAATCGACGCCCTTGGCGTCCGTGCTCAGACCCGCGAACCCTAGCTCGGCCGCCTATAAAGCTGTCCCGCAAACCCTAGCCGTCCCTCTCTTCGCTCCAATCAAGCGCCGCCGCCACCAAATCGAGAAGACCGAGGAGGAGGAGTGGAAGCAGAGGAGAGGAGAGGAGCCAGGAGCGCCGCTGCAGCTCGTCGACCGACGCCACGCGAAGAGGGGAAGGAGGAAGCCAAGGAGAAGCGGAGAGCCACGGAGTCGAGGAGGTGAATCGCGATGCCACGCTGCCACGGGGATCTCCACCAGGCCGGCGCCCCGAACGACGACCGCGATGCACCTGCCCGGCACGGCACAGCCTCGCGTCTACCCTGCTTCGCCTCGCCACCGCGTCACGCTTGACCTCCAGGAGCCCGCTGGTGAGCCTGCCATCTGCCGCACCCCTGTCTTTCCCCTTTGGCCGCTACCGCGCCATGGCCTCGCCGCGGCCATGCCTGGCGTAATCCATGCGCGTTTAGTCCAAAGGCCGCCCCTTTTTCCTTTGCCTTTGTAAGGATCACCGGGTGTCCGACCCTAGAGGGGGAGGGGGTGAATAGGGTCGCTAATCGCTTTCTATACTAGGGCTCAATCTATTTGCATAAGATAAACCTAACACGTCCTACACATGCTAGTTATGACTAAGATTTATCTATGCTACTCTCTACTTACCCCTAAAAGACTTGCAACCTATAGCCAATCCTAATATGCACGCATGATAGAGCAAATACGGAAACGTAATACGGTAAGTAAAGGCACGCATGATAGAGCAAATGCGGAAACATAATACGGTAAGTAAAGAGGTAAGGGAGAGAATATGCAAACTCCCGTGAAGACACCAAGACACACAATTTAACGTGGTTCGGTCAGAACACCAAGTCCCTCCCTACGTCCACGGCCACTTGTCCAACACGAACAAGTGTGATGCCGAGTCTCTTCGCTTGATCACCGTCTTGCGTTCGCCACCAAGGCTTCCAGCAAGCAAATGCTAAGTGGCGCCAAGTCACCAAGACAAGGCCACCGCCACCGTCTCTCTCGAAGTGTCACCAACGGCACCGTCTTCACTATCGGAGCTTCTCACCAAGAGGGGTCTCCTTCCCCGCATAAAGTGTCGTTGCCGCTCCACACCAAGTCGGAGGGTCACACGACGAGTACACGGTTGCTTGCCGCAGCAAGACTTTGCTCAAGGGAGCTCTCGCAAGAACTAATCCCTATACAAGTGCACAAAGTACTCTCTCAAAGCTTCTCACAAGCTAGATATGACACTAAGCTTTGCTAGGATGGTTGGAGATGTTAGTTTGCTTGGGCAACACTTCCTTCAACTTTTCTGGCATTCGACCATATGCAGCAACCGTCCTTGGGGGGGTATATATAGCCCACACACCCCAAAAGAGCCGTTGGAAAAGTGGCTGACAAAAAGCGCTATCACCGGTTAAACCGATGATCCACTTTGTGTCATCACCGGTTTAACCGGTGAGCACCTTTTTCCAACTAGCCGTTATACTTCAACGGCTACCTTAATCAACCGATGTAATCAACCGGTGAATGTATCTTCATCGCCGGTTTAACCGGTGCATGTAACTGTCCCAGAGTTCCCGAAAACCAACTATCTGGACAACTACACCGACGTTCACTTTGCCTTGATCGCCGGTTTAACCGGTGCCTGTAAAACTCCTGCTGCTTCTTCGGCCTCCAAGTCCATTACACCGGTGAGTGTAAAACACCCAACGCCGGTTAATCCGGTGCCAAACCCTAGCTCGCAGCTTCTGTTTTCACTGCACCGATGAGTGCAATTTGCTCATCATCGGTTTAACCGGTGATAGCAAATTGTCTTCGTTTTGATCTTTTCGACGTGGATTTCTTCACGGTCTCTTCAATTCTTGTCCTTCGGGCCTAGCTACGCCTATCTTCTCTTTGTCATCACTTGAACCTAAAAGACTGAGAATGGTCATCTTAACAATCATATTAGTCCAAGTGTTATGTTGTCTATATCAATCACCAAAATATTATATTGAAATATGGCATGAGAGGCCATTTTCGCCACAGCCTTGCTGTCCGGCGAGCCTCTATCACCGATGAGCCATCCCTTAGCGTGCCCTAGGGTCCCCGTCCTCCGTTTCTGCAGGAGCCAACGTCGAGCGTCGCCGTAGCCCGTAGCCTCCTCTATAACGCTGTAGCCACCGCCTCGCCGCGCCACGGTCTCGCCGTGGCCGTGCTGGGCATACGCACGCGCGCGACCTGGCCGCGCGTCTGACCCTGCACGCCGCCTTTTGGGCATGCCTGCGCTGCGCCATCGCCACACCGTGGCTATGCCCGGCGCACGCGCGCACACCGCCCAGGCTTGAGCCACGCCCTTTTGGCCCGCACACACCACTGCGATGTCGTGTCGCATTTGGCGCGCAAACACACTGCCTCGCGCACGCCCATGCCTGTCCAGCTCCGCCTTGCCGCCGCGCGGTCTTGTTTTGCTTTGCCGCTTACCGTCGTGGCCGGAAGGCCACGCCTTTCGTCTCGCCTGAGCGTGCCGCAGCCCCGCCTGGCCTCGCCATGCACGAACACCGCAGCCAACGCTGCAACGCCACGCGCGTGTCGTGGTCGGTCCGCCGCAGCATACCATCGAGCACCTGCTGTGCGCACACCCACACAGCCCCCTTCGGCACACTCACAACCACACGCACCCGCTCCGCCTTCCTGTCTGCCGCCGGAGCGCTTGAGCCCCGTCGGTGCTACCCTCGCGGTTCTGGCTGCCCAGACCGCCACGAACACGCACGCACGACCTCACCCCGCTCTGCTCTGCCACGCCGCTCGCCGTCGAGGCCGAAAGGCCACGCCTTGGTCTCACCCCTGAGCTCGCCACACCGCCACGCACCGTGCCACAGCCTAGCCTCGCCGCCGTGAGCTAGGCCCGGCCTTGCCTCGCCGCCACCTCGCCAAGCCTAGTAGCCAAGCCGGCCCGTGAGCGGCAGACCGAGCCGGTCCTTTAAGCCGAGCCGAGTTCCTTTTGGGCCAAGCCGAGACGACCCATGGCCTTTTAGCCCAGTAACCGAGTCCCCTTTTCCTTTCTTTTACCCTTTTAACCCACGGGTCCCACATGTCAACCTCAGGGTGAGGCTGACAGGTGGGGCCACAGACTAGTGGACCCGCTGACCTGGACGTTGACCGTTGACTGTGTGTTTTTCATTTTCCAAAAATTAGTTAATAATTTTAGAAATAGATTTAGGCTTAAAAAATTAATAATAAATTAACTAGAGCTTCAAAAATTATGAAACCAGTTTCATAATTTTTCTAAAATCATGATATGCCCGTTAGAGTAGGTTTTGGTGTGATTTGGATCTTATTTGGGTACTTTTGTGCACTTTTGCACTTTGGCCCCCTTAGTAATTCGTAATTACGAATAGGCCCTTAGCGAGGAGGAGCTGACCGACGCCCCAGACGCCCAGAGGACCCAGAAGGACGTACCAGACTACGAGATGACTCCGAAGACCTAGGACGACTATGAGAAGTCTCGGGTTCACGCCCATCTATGATTTGATTACCTATTAGGCATTGCTTGCTAGAACTGCTATCGCTTTATTACTATTATGAGATGAACCTGCATAGCCAATTGTGTGCCCTTATTCCTTGAACTCCTAATATAAACCATGTTTGAATGGTTGATATGCTTGCATGTGTATGTGTGGGATTTCCTCGTGATATGATAGTCTTGGCGTGAGTGGTGATCCACCATATCAGGAGTTGGTGATTAGGGCTTTTAGCAGGGGGCGAGCAAGTTGACTTTGCTGGGGTGTGTGTTTGGCACACCCTGCGAGCACCTGTTGCGGGTGCATGTTTGTGTCGTTGGACACGATTAGACTCTGGATGTGTTTCGTGGGCCTAACCTGTAATGGGTGCCATTCACGGACCGCTATGGCGGATACACATGAGGACGGAGATGCTCGCCCCGGCATATAAGGAACTGGTTGGTGTAACTATGATTAGTGGGACTTTGTGAGCGTGCACACCACTTATCCACTATGCGGGTGGATCCGGTCCGAGGCTAGTAAGTGTGGTGCCAAGCCTGTAGGCGGATGTAGTATCGGTGCAGGGGGAGCAGGTGTGGACTTGACATTCCCCGATTCACGGGATTCATGGGAATCCTATTCTAGATGGCTTCACAGTCCCGGGGTGACCTCTTGCGAGAGAACGCGCCCAAACCCGGGAAAGCAGGATGGTGCCATGGCTGCTAGTTCTTGTTCTCAGTAGACCGGTGTCTCGATGTCAGTCGGCTGGCCTCCGGCTGGCAGCGATTCGAGTGGGTACAGGTGTACAATCTCTGTAGGGTGAAAACTATATGTATAGCCACGTACTCGGTCATGTACATTCCTACTCTTCTGTTACTTCCATTTGTTAGTGTGACTTGATACTTTTCTACCTCCCTCTAGCCTACTTTTCTGCTTGGATAGCAGCTGAGGTGCGAGGAGAGGGAGTTCTCGCACCGACTTAGTTATTAGGGACTTGGGTGAGTCTCGGAGGTGTGAGTTGACCGGGAGTCTGGGATGCCGAAATGGAGTCCGGGATGCCGGAATGGCCAGCGTCAGGTGACTTGGCAGATGCTATACTTTGTTGATGCTATGCATAGGAAACCCTAACCTTATCTGTTGACTATTTCTTATACCATAATGCATCCACTTAAAGCTTGCATACGGATGGTGACGTGAACATATCCCGTCCTTGGGGATAGTTTGGTAGATGCAGGATCCGACTCGAAGATCGACGATGACTTTGAAGGAAGGACTAAGGACGACTCGTGCTTCGCTCAAGTTTGCCTGTGGATGAAAGAAGACATCAAGATGAAGGATGCCCCAGAAGTCTAGCTACCGCTTCCGTTTTCTGGTTGTTCCCTTTTAGCCCAATGGGCTTGTACCAGATGATTTCGTACCACAATCTGCTGGATTATGTAATAATTAAACCTTTGTTGTGTTTTATCGCGAAGTATGACTGTGATATGTAATTGAAATGAGTTCTGTATGTGATAGCTACTGATCTAGGGACTATCACGATGATACAGGGAGTCGGGTTGTCTGTTCGACAACCCGGTTCGTTTCACCGACGGCCCAGGATCGGTCTATTCGGTGACACCTACGTCAGCTGTCAGAAGACCCAATGGCTATCTCAGGGCGCAGTGTGATCGGATGAACCGGTGCCCCACCGTCGGTTTATCCGACGCCACGCAGAAAAGTTGGGTAACGGCTCCCAATGGCTCTCTCCACTTGGTGGCCAATATATATGGGTTCCCCCGGCCATTTGAAGATTGCTGGAGTTCAAGAACATCACACCCACACCCAAGAACATCTCCAAGCCATCCAAGAGCTTAGTGATCATATCTTTAGTCCTTAGCACACATTTGAGAATGTTGTGAAAGGTTAGCTCTTTAGAGAGTGAGAGAGCAAGGCTTTGTGCCCTTGTGTTGTGGTTCTTTAGTGAACCAAAAGAAGATTTTGGTGCGCCGGCCCTTTGAAGCAAAGGTGGCTCGCCGGCACATCATCGACCCTCCGACTTGGTGTGGAGCGGTGACGACAATCTTGTACGGGGGACATGGAGACCCCCATCCTTTGTGGAGAAGCTCCTTAGTGGAAATCGGGATCAAGGTGACCGTGGTTGAGTCCACAGAAGAGACTTGATTACCGAGAAGCGATACTCTTAGTGAGTGCTTCAACAACGTGGATGTAGGTGTGCCTTTGTGGCTAACCAAACTACGAGATAAACACCCGCGTCAGGAGTTTGCTTCCTCCTATCCCGCTCTTTATGTTTCTGCATTTCATACTAGTAATTCTTATATGCTTTTACTTTCATAGAGTAGTTTCTTGATAGGAAAGCTATAGGTTGCTAAATTCTTTTGGGATAGGGGTTTCACACTAGAACAACCTTAGTTGCATGTATAGATAGCATATTTTAGTTTAATATTGTGCAATTTAGTTGGAGCCATAGGTTAAAGATTTAACTTGCCTAATTCACCCCCTCCCCCTCTTAGGCTAGAGCACCCGATCCAGTCTTTCAGACATTGCTATTAGAAAGGTTTCAAACAGCCAAACAAATGACTCAATAGTCTCATTAAACAATAGAGCGGCCCCAAAAATTATGGTCTGCTTGTGATGGTTCGTTCCCAGGAGAGAGCAAAAGGCATTTCAAACTTATTAGTCTGAAATGTGGTGTCAAAAGAAACAGCATCACCGAAACATGTGTAGTCCACGATAGATTGACCATCTGCCCAAAAGAAATTAGCCATCCTTCCATCTTCCTAATCTATTTGTGTCACACCCGATTTCAGAAAGAAATCAGATGCATCTCATATATGCGCTAGGATCAAGTTTACACACATATGATAGACGTCATAAGTGAAATATATCAAAGACAATGTCCAAAACGTAAGCAAGAGAGAGTACATAACATTATTACACTCCGATAAATAGACACGAAGGTCTTTAGACGTTCCACCGATATCCTATACGAGATCTTCAACAAAGCTTCATCCAATCCCACAGGCAATTGACTGGTGAACGCACGCCTAGAACTCCTTGAAGTTGTTGTAGTTCTCCACTTCAATGTTCTCTTCTGAGCAGCAATTAGGAAAGGGTGAGTACACTTATGGTTGGTACTCAGGAAGTGGGGGAAGATGCAAGGCTATCAAGGAAAGGCTGAGGTTTATAGCAGTTAGCATTTTAGTTGGTCAAATTTTATTAGCAAGCACCTATTTACTAGGTATAAATTTATACCAACCCACTTAAGCATAAGATCATAAATGATCCAACAATATAAAGCCAAAGCACCACCGATTAAGTCATTCTTCAAGTTCAATTATCATGTGAGGGTCCAGGCCGCTCATGACCATGAGCACGGCTGATACAACAGTTCTAAACACTCTGCAGAGACTGTACACTTTACCCACAAGTCGCGTAAAAGTTCCGAAGAACTTTGGACCCAACCATGCTGTGCTGATCAGGCACAATACCACACTTCCGAGGTGTGATTGTATAGGGACTCTACGAGGTCTTTACAAAGATTTCCTAGTAAGAAGTAGTCTGCTAAGGTTTCCGGAGCAATAGCAGAGTACAAACCTCCCTAATGGGCATAGTGTCTGTAACACCCGGTTTATAAAAGAACATAAACCGAGTAATCATATACGTGCCAGGATCAAGTCACACGTATATACAACAGAATGAACAGTATATCATAGCACATATCACGTAAAAAGATATAATAAAGCGAATACGAATGTTATTTATTACAATAATGACAAAATGTCTGATACAGCGGAAGCGAAGTACAAAATACGATAAAGCTCTCTGAAGCCGAAGCAGGGCGCCACAGGGACGTCGACTGGGAGACGAAGCACCTAGAAGTCCTCGTAGTCCTGGTAGCGCTGGACGAACTCCCTCGTGTCGGCAGGAACTGAGCAGCAGTAGCGTAGCCAAGAGGAAAAAGTAGAGAAGAGGCAAGAGTGAGTACACAACTTGTACTCAACAAGTATAACACAAACTATGAGGCTCTAGGCTGGCTGACTCAACTGCATTAGCTTTTAAGTGTTGGCAAAATTTTATTAAAGCTATTTACTACGAGTTGATGAATCACCATTAACCCAGTTACATAGTAATTAATCAGAATTAATTATGATACTACTGAGAAACATACCAAAACCAAGCCACCAAGGTAAACCCCGAGAAGCACCTCCCTCGTCGGAAGAAGATAACTTCACTAATCAAAAGGAGGATCTGGGCCGCTCATAACCGTGAGCACGGCTAGTATACCAGTTTTACACTCTGCAGAGGTTGCACATCTTTACCCACAAGTCGTGAGCTACGCCAGTTGTTCATCACACTTCCTTAGGTGAGATGACTAGCGACTCACTACGAGGCCGTTACAAAGGACACGTTGGTAAGGTGTAACCGCTAAGGAATCAGGCTCCGCAACGATGGTAACCACCTCGAGGGGGTACAAGACACACAGACCAGCCTCGTAGCCTGGCCACCATTGAAGCTCACCACCCCCCATGCCCCGTCGGTAAGTTACTCCCGAACCAACATGGCCTAATTAGTAAGCCAAGACCGTCCCATTCCAGTCTTGTGGTAGCGCTGTTGTCCCAGGTTGTCGCTCTATGAACCGGTCCTTATGGAGAGTGGCCAACCAAGCACTAAGCACCGTGCTGGCCCCCTAAACCATGTTTCTAAAAAAAACATCTTTTAACGAGAAGTGAGCCACTCAAGCCACACAGAGTGCCACTCTCAGAATTAAGTTCAAGTCAACCATTAATCAAATTAATTAAAAAGGACCAGAGTGTGTTATAGCGCAGCAACCTAGCACAACTAACCAAAATGCAACCCAAGGGTATATTTAAAGGATATAAACTGGCTAGGAAATCCTTAAAGGCATACAGTATTAAAATGCAGTATGGAATTGTATTTAAAAGTGATAGGTTGTTCATGTTATACTTGCCTTCCTCGTACTGCTCCTGCTGCTGCTCAAAGTGCTCGGAAGACGGCTGCTCCGGGTACTGGTACTGGGGCTCCTCAACTGGATCAGCGTCTACTCACGAACACATGGCCAAAACAATGCACAACAATAAGCATACAAGCAAACTCTAACAAAAAGCTAAAGAACAGTACATCAATACATAACAACAGCAAGAAAAACTAAGCTAAAACTATCCTACTCGTTACAACGATCGCGTGGACATAAAGAACGCTAAAAACGGAGCTAAAACGCATTTTCTGGGCTAAAAACAAGGTTCAGGGGCTTATTTGCGAGAAAACTAAGGTTCCAGGGACTTTTCTGCTAAAACCGAGGGCTAAAACATAATTAAACTAAAGATCTAGGGTCCAACGTGCAAAAACTACAACTCTGGACCGCGGGTTCGATATTTAGAAAGATCAGGGGCTTAAGTGAATAAAAACAGGACCTCTGCGTAAATATTTCTGAATAAGCTCGGACTGCGGGTTGATTTCAACAGAACCGGGGGTCTCTTTAGAAAAACTCCAGGCCGAACCGGTATCCACGCACGTGGGCCGCTGGATCTGGATCTAACGGTTTAGATCGGATCGGGCCACGATCTAATCGTGACCGCTGGGCTCGGATCGGAGGGCCCAGGGTAAAGGGGGCGCTGGGCGGCGGCGCTCAGCCGCCGGAGCAGAGCTCCGCGGCGGCGAGCTCGCCGGAGTTGGCTAATCGGCCGCTCCGGGGCTCGATTCGGGCGGGGCTTTGGCCTGGGGGGTAGCCCGCCGCATGCGTAACCCACTGGGAGTGGTTGCGCGGGCTATCCAGGGCCGGAGCAGCGGTTTCGGGTGGTGAGGTGGCGCTATGGCGGCGGAACCCGCCGGCGTGCGGTGTTCCAGGGGCTGGGGTGCGCTACGGCTAAAACAACGGGCGCAAAAACGTGGTGAGGAACCGGGGTGCTCACCGAGCTGTGTATTGAAGGAGGTGGCCGGCGTAGGGTGCTCGGCGGCGTCGTCCGGCGGTGGCGCGTCGGTGGAGCTCGCGGAGGGAGGTTGAACCGGGGTTGGTGTGGGTCGCAGCGGAGGGAAACGGCTCGGGGAAGACCCGAGCGTCGAGGCGGAGCCGGCGTGCTGTTCGGCCGGAGCTCCGGCGTAGCAGGGCGGCGCGGCCGTGGCGGAGCAGAGGCGCGGCTCGGCGGGGGTGAGGCGGCTAGGGTTTGCGGCGCTGGAGTAGGATGGGGGGTCCGGCTTGGGCGTTTAAAGGGGCCGGGCGGAGATCGCGGCGGGGCGCAGCGGGATAAGGATCCCGGCGTCCTCGCCGGTGATCTCGGGCTCTGTTTCGCGGCGGGGAGGAAGGAACGGGGGAGAGGGAGCTGGCAGGCGGGCCCGGGCTGCAGCGAGACGGGGTCGGGCGAGCGGAGCGCTGGTTCTGGGCCGCGCGGTTGGAGGGGAAAAGGAGGCCAGGCCGCTACTGGGCTGGGGCGGTAGCGGGCTGAGAGAGAGGAGGGAGCTGGGCCCGCGGGTTGGGTTGCTGGGCTGCCTGGTGGGTTTGGGCTGGGTTCTAGGGGGGAGTTTGTGGGCCAACTGGGTTTGGGTTTGGGTTGCTTTGGGTTGGTTTCAAGTTTGGGGTTTTGGGCCGGGTGGCAAGAGTTTGGGTTGGGCTCACATGCTTGAGTTGGGTCTTTCCTAATTTCAAACCAACACAAACTTAGATGAATTCAAATTCAAATTTGAATTCACGACTAGCACTCAACCAACAAAAGCAATGCACCAGCATGTATGCAACAACACAATTAAATCTAAGGAAAATTTTAATTACTTATGCACCAAAATTAGATTAAATGCATTACTAGCACAATAAACCTTAGAAATTTGAATAAAGCCAAATTAAATTTATTAATAAATGCTGAAATTTAAATTAGGGTGTTACATACCCTACCCCCTTAAAGAAATCTCGTCCCGAGATTTAGCTGGGCTGGCTAGCAAAGAGATCTGGATATGTCTTCTTCAACTCATCTTCTCGCTCCCATGTAGCCTCAGCTTCACTGTGATGACTCCACTGAACTCTGCACATCTTGATGCGCTTGTTCCGAGTGACCCTCTCTGATGTCTCCAGAATCTTCACCGGATGCTCAGTATAAGTCAGATCCTCCTGGACATCGACTCC
Organism: Panicum virgatum; assembly: GCF_016808335.1. NCBI lineage: Eukaryota > Viridiplantae > Streptophyta > Magnoliopsida > Poales > Poaceae > Panicum > Panicum virgatum. The sequence goes on from NC_053149.1 coordinate 55,862,780, forward strand.
ATCCAGGGGTGCCTGCTCCTCGGGTACTCGCAGACACCTCTTCAGCTGAGATATATGGAAGACATCATGAACTCCTGAGAGGCTGAGAGGTAACTCCAGGCGATAAGCAACTTCGCCTTTCCGTTCTAGCACCTTGAATGGCCCCACATAACGAGGTGCTAACTTCCCTTTGACATTAAATCTGCGGATTCCTCTCATCGGAGACACCTTCAGATACACATAATCACCGACACTGAAAGTCAGGTCTCTCCGTTTGCCATCAGCATAGCTCTTCTGCCTGCTCTGTGCAATCCTCAGATTTTCTCGCACAGCCTGAACCATCTGTTCTGCATCATCTATGATCTCAGGACCGAAGAGCTGCTTTTCACCAATCTGATCCCAATAGAGAGGAGTCCTGCACTTTCTGCCATACAATGCCTCAAAGGGAGACTTCTTTAGACTGGCCTGATAGCTGTTGTTATATGAGAACTCGGCAAATGACAGGCACTTATCCCAACTAGTACCATACTGAATAGCACAAGCTCTCAGCATATCCTCCAACACTTGGTTGGTTCTCTCTGTCTGCCCATCTGTCTGAGGGTGATAAGCCGTACTGAAGCGCAGCTTCGTATCCAACGAATCATGGAGCTGCTCCCAGAAACGAGAAGTGAACTGAGACCCTCTGTCAGATATGATCTTCTTGGGCACACCATGCAAACAGACAATCCGAGAGATGTACAACTCTGCAAGTCTAGCACCGGAGTAAGTAGTGTTCACTGGAATGAAGTGAGCAACCTTCGTCAGACGATCCACTACTACCCAAATGGAGTTGTACCCTTTCTGAGTACGAGGCAATCCAACAATGAAGTCCATAGTGATTTCTTCCCATTTCCACTCTGGAATCTTCAAAGGCTGCAATAGACCTGCTGGCCTCTGATGCTCAGCCTTGACACGCTGACAGGTGTCACAAATAGCCACGTACTCTGCCACTGAACGCTTCATCCCATACCACCAGAAACGTTCCTTCAGATCATAGTACATCTTTGTGCTGCCCGGATGAATAGAATAAGCTGTATCATGGGCCTCACTCAGAATCAACTTCCGAAGATCATGCACATCAGGCACGCAGATCCGGTTCTTGTACCACAAGGTACCCTGATCATCCTCTCTGAAATGTGGAGCCTTGCCCTTCTTGAGCAACTCACGAATCTCCTGCAGCTTCTCATCATCTTTCTGATGCTGCCTGATCTCTGACTCTAGAGTCGGTACTGCCTCAAATGCTGCACTCGAAGTATGATGCAAGAAGCCCAGACTCAACTGCTCGAACTCCTCGCATAACTCTGGAGGCATCTGGAAAGCAACGGCCATATTGACATAACTCCTTCTGCTCAAAGCATCTGCTACAACATTGGCCTTGCCCGGATGATAGTGAATCTCCAGATCATAGTCCTTGACCAACTCTAGCCATCTTCTCTGCCGCATGTTCAGCTCATTCTGCGTGAAAATATACTTGAGGCTCTTGTGATCAGTGTAGATATCACACCGCTGCCCATACAAGTAATGCCTCCAAATCTTCAGAGCATGCACAACTGCGGCTAACTCAAGATCATGAGTAGGATAATTCAGCTCATGCCGGCGTAGCTGCCGTGAAGCATAAGCTATCACCCTGCCCTCCTGCATCAGAACACACCCAAGACCATCCTTCGAAGCATCACAATATACCGTGAACCTCTTCGTCTGGTCTGGCAGTGTCAGGACTGGCGCCGTAGTCAACCTTTTCTTCAGCTCATCAAAGGCCATCTGACGCTCATCAGTCCATATGAATGCCACATTCTTCTCTAGCAAAGAAGTCAAAGGCTTCGCGATCTTGGAGAAATTCTCAATGAACCTCCGGTAATATCCTGCTAAGCCCAAGAAAGATCTGACCTCCTTCATTGTCTGCGGTGTCTCCCACTCTAGCACATCCTTCACCTTGCTCGGATCAACAGCAATGCCTCCCTGAGAGATAACATGACCGAGGAATGGGACCTCGTCAATCCAGAACTCGCACTTGCTGAACTTGGCATACAACTGATGCTCTCTCAATCTCTGCAATACGAGTCTCAGATGCTCCTCATGCTCTTCTTCTGTCTTGGAGAAGATTAGAATATCATCAATAAAGATCACCACGAAGACATCCAGATAATCCATGAAGACCATGTTCATCAGATGCATGAAGAAAGCCGGGGCATTAGTCAAGCCGAAGGACATGACTGTATACTCATATAGCCCGTACTTGCAGGTGAATGCCGTCTTCGGAATATCCCCAGGACGGATCCTCAGCTGAAAATAACCCGAACGAAGATCAATCTTCGAGAATATACGAGCACCTCGAAGCAGATCGAAGAGATCCTCAATACGGGGCAGTGGATGCTTGTTCTTGATAGTAACTGCATTCAGCTCCCGATAATCCACACACATCCTCTTCGAGCCATCCTTCTTATCTACCAGCAACAACGGAAAAGCCCAAGGAGAGAAGCTGCGACGGATATAGCCCTTGGCTAGCAACTCATCAATAGTCTTCTTTACTTCTTCATGCTCTATAGGTGCCATACGATAGGGCCGCTTTGCAATAGGAGCTGTGCCAGGCAAGAGATCAATACAAAACTCAATGGCGCGTTCAGGCGGCATACCTGGCAGATCATCCGGAAAGACATCCGGGAATTCAGACACCACGCGAATACCGTCCGTGGGTCTAGCCTCCATATGGTGAAGAAACCCAGAAGGCTCTGAAGCACTAACTGTCACCTCTTGGCCATCAGATGCTGTCAGGTGAACTGCTCGATGAGCACAATCAATTCTGACTCCCCACTTGGCAAGAGTATCCATTCCCAGAATCACATCGATACCCTTGGTGTCCAGCACCCTCAGATCAGCACTGAACATTGCCCCCCTTATGGCTACACTGACTCGGGGGCAAACAATATGGGATCTCAACTCCCCTCCCGGTGAAGAAACTAGCAGACAGTTCTTTAATGCAGTGGTAAAGAAACTATGCTCCTCAACAAATGACTTGGTGATGAAAGAATGAGTAGCACCAGTATCGAAAAGCACTGAAGCTGGATGGGAGTTGACCATGAACGTACCAATAACCACGTTGGGAGCCTCGGCCGCTGACTCGGCCGTCACGTGGTTCACCCTGCCCTGTGCTGGCGCCCTGGGCTGAGCTGGGCGCCCCTGCTGTCCCGCCTGCGCCTTCCGGGGGCAAGTGTTGGCGTAGTGCCCCGGCTGGCCGCAGTGATAGCAGACGCGAGGAGGTGCTGGAGCCTGCTGTCCGGTAGGAGCTGCCGGACGTGGAGCCTGCGGTGCCGGTGGAGCTGGTAGAGCAGCACGAGCCGGAGGTGCCGGTAACCTCGGGCCCTGACCTGCCTGCTGCTGTCGAGGCGGGTACTGCTGCGGTGGCCTCTGCTGGTACTGCTGAGGAGGCCGGTACTGCTGCTGGTACGGCTGAGGCTGCTGGAGTCGTGGACGAGTGTTGCTGCCGGAAGCAACGGGGACAACCTTCCTCTTCTTGTCCTCCATCTCCAGGTGCTTACGCTCAGTGTTGAGCGCACTGTCAACCAGATGGTTGAAGTCGTCGAAGCGGAGGTTGAGCAGCGCGTACTGGAGGTAGTCCTCAAGACCCTCCATGAAGTGCTCCTGCTTCTTGCGGTCATCCGCAACCTCGGCAGGGGCGTAGCGAGCCAGCTGAAGAAAGCGATCACGATACTCCGTGACCGACATAGTCCCCTGAATTCACAAAGACAGATGGATATCGGAAGATTAACTCAAGATTCATAAGGATAGAACAAGGGGCATTAGCTCAAAAGAAAACGCTGAATGATTATACTTAAGATTACCTGCTTCAGTGCAAGGAACTCCTTCTGCTTCATCTTCATAACGCCCGCGGGGACGTTGTGGCTACGGAAACGCTCCCTGAACTGGAGCCAGGTGAGAGCCTCGCGGTCGTGAACTGGGTGGGACTCCCACCAGTCCAGAGCTGCCCCTCGCAGCTGTCCTGCTGCGTACAAGACGCGCTCACGGTCATCGCACTGGGCGATGTCCAACTGACGCTCCACTGCACGGAGCCAGTCGTCAGCCTGAAGAGGGTCGGACGTGTGAGAGAACGTCGGTGGGTGACCCCTCAGGAACTCAGCACGCCTGTCGCGAGGCTGCGGCGGTGGAGGAGGCGGAGGCTGAGTGTGAGCCTGCTGAAGAGCCTGAACAGTGTTGTTCAGGGTAGCCATCATCTGCATCTGGAGCTGGAAGTACTGCTCCGGAGTCAAGGGTGGAGGCATCGGGATCCCAGTACCCTGGTTGTTCTGACCCTGCTGCTGGCCAGAACCTGAACCGGTGCTCCTGGTGTTCACCATCTGATTTGACCAAAAGATTTCACGAGTAAGGATATTGCAGGAATAAATTCAGATGGATATGATAACTCTTTGCGGAAAAAGACTCAGCCATGATAAAGTAGACAGGATAGAGTTGACTGTTTTACCCCCAACGATCTAACTCATTTTATTAATTAGTTAACTTTAACATCTGAGTGATTTTCTTTAAGCAAATTTAAACTACTAAGCTATGCAATCATTCAAAGATCCAAATCAAACATGTAGCATAATAACAAGCAGACAATTTTCACGACTTAGCCGAGTTTGAGCAATAGACTCGACTAACACAACGCGTCGCGGAACGTGCTATCGTATTATTATAAAAAGGGTCACCTAGCTAATACTCATGGTGGTCAGATGATTGATTCAGGCCAAATCTACGAAAACTATTCTTCAGAGAGAGAAATCAAGGCAAGAAGGGTAAAAGTCATAGAAGTCAAGGGGTATAATAGTAAAATAGTTTCAGCAGTCAAGGATTGGAGAGAAGAAGTCCTAAAACTCGACCAGTTCTATCTAGGCTTCGTCCTACAGTCGATACGGCTCTGATACCACTCTGTAACACCCGGTTTATAAAAGAACATAAACCGAGTAATCATATACGTGCCAGGATCAAGTCACACGTATATACAACAGAATGAACAGTATATCATAGCACATATCACGTAAAAAGATATAATAAAGCGAATACGAATGTTATTTATTACAATAATGACAAAATGTCTGATACAGCGGAAGCGAAGTACAAAATACGATAAAGCTCTCTGAAGCCGAAGCAGGGCGCCACAGGGACGTCGACTGGGAGACGAAGCACCTAGAAGTCCTCGTAGTCCTGGTAGCGCTGGACGAACTCCCTCGTGTCGGCAGGAACTGAGCAGCAGTAGCGTAGCCAAGAGGAAAAAGTAGAGAAGAGGCAAGAGTGAGTACACAACTTGTACTCAACAAGTATAACACAAACTATGAGGCTCTAGGCTGGCTGACTCAACTGCATTAGCTTTTAAGTGTTGGCAAAATTTTATTAAAGCTATTTACTACGAGTTGATGAATCACCATTAACCCAGTTACATAGTAATTAATCAGAATTAATTATGATACTACTGAGAAACATACCAAAACCAAGCCACCAAGGTAAACCCCGAGAAGCACCTCCCTCGTCGGAAGAAGATAACTTCACTAATCAAAAGGAGGATCTGGGCCGCTCATAACCGTGAGCACGGCTAGTATACCAGTTTTACACTCTGCAGAGGTTGCACATCTTTACCCACAAGTCGTGAGCTACGCCAGTTGTTCATCACACTTCCTTAGGTGAGATGACTAGCGACTCACTACGAGGCCGTTACAAAGGACACGTTGGTAAGGTGTAACCGCTAAGGAATCAGGCTCCGCAACGATGGTAACCACCTCGAGGGGGTACAAGACACACAGACCAGCCTCGTAGCCTGGCCACCATTGAAGCTCACCACCCCCCATGCCCCGTCGGTAAGTTACTCCCGAACCAACATGGCCTAATTAGTAAGCCAAGACCGTCCCATTCCAGTCTTGTGGTAGCGCTGTTGTCCCAGGTTGTCGCTCTATGAACCGGTCCTTATGGAGAGTGGCCAACCAAGCACTAAGCACCGTGCTGGCCCCCTAAACCATGTTTCTAAAAAAAACATCTTTTAACGAGAAGTGAGCCACTCAAGCCACACAGAGTGCCACTCTCAGAATTAAGTTCAAGTCAACCATTAATCAAATTAATTAAAAAGGACCAGAGTGTGTTATAGCGCAGCAACCTAGCACAACTAACCAAAATGCAACCCAAGGGTATATTTAAAGGATATAAACTGGCTAGGAAATCCTTAAAGGCATACAGTATTAAAATGCAGTATGGAATTGTATTTAAAAGTGATAGGTTGTTCATGTTATACTTGCCTTCCTCGTACTGCTCCTGCTGCTGCTCAAAGTGCTCGGAAGACGGCTGCTCCGGGTACTGGTACTGGGGCTCCTCAACTGGATCAGCGTCTACTCACGAACACATGGCCAAAACAATGCACAACAATAAGCATACAAGCAAACTCTAACAAAAAGCTAAAGAACAGTACATCAATACATAACAACAGCAAGAAAAACTAAGCTAAAACTATCCTACTCGTTACAACGATCGCGTGGACATAAAGAACGCTAAAAACGGAGCTAAAACGCATTTTCTGGGCTAAAAACAAGGTTCAGGGGCTTATTTGCGAGAAAACTAAGGTTCCAGGGACTTTTCTGCTAAAACCGAGGGCTAAAACATAATTAAACTAAAGATCTAGGGTCCAACGTGCAAAAACTACAACTCTGGACCGCGGGTTCGATATTTAGAAAGATCAGGGGCTTAAGTGAATAAAAACAGGACCTCTGCGTAAATATTTCTGAATAAGCTCGGACTGCGGGTTGATTTCAACAGAACCGGGGGTCTCTTTAGAAAAACTCCAGGCCGAACCGGTATCCACGCACGTGGGCCGCTGGATCTGGATCTAACGGTTTAGATCGGATCGGGCCACGATCTAATCGTGACCGCTGGGCTCGGATCGGAGGGCCCAGGGTAAAGGGGGCGCTGGGCGGCGGCGCTCAGCCGCCGGAGCAGAGCTCCGCGGCGGCGAGCTCGCCGGAGTTGGCTAATCGGCCGCTCCGGGGCTCGATTCGGGCGGGGCTTTGGCCTGGGGGGTAGCCCGCCGCATGCGTAACCCACTGGGAGTGGTTGCGCGGGCTATCCAGGGCCGGAGCAGCGGTTTCGGGTGGTGAGGTGGCGCTATGGCGGCGGAACCCGCCGGCGTGCGGTGTTCCAGGGGCTGGGGTGCGCTACGGCTAAAACAACGGGCGCAAAAACGTGGTGAGGAACCGGGGTGCTCACCGAGCTGTGTATTGAAGGAGGTGGCCGGCGTAGGGTGCTCGGCGGCGTCGTCCGGCGGTGGCGCGTCGGTGGAGCTCGCGGAGGGAGGTTGAACCGGGGTTGGTGTGGGTCGCAGCGGAGGGAAACGGCTCGGGGAAGACCCGAGCGTCGAGGCGGAGCCGGCGTGCTGTTCGGCCGGAGCTCCGGCGTAGCAGGGCGGCGCGGCCGTGGCGGAGCAGAGGCGCGGCTCGGCGGGGGTGAGGCGGCTAGGGTTTGCGGCGCTGGAGTAGGATGGGGGGGTCCGGCTTGGGCGTTTAAAGGGGCCGGGCGGAGATCGCGGCGGGGCGCAGCGGGATAAGGATCCCGGCGTCCTCGCCGGTGATCTCGGGCTCTGTTTCGCGGCGGGGAGGAAGGAACGGGGGAGAGGGAGCTGGCAGGCGGGCCCGGGCTGCAGCGAGACGGGGTCGGGCGAGCGGAGCGCTGGTTCTGGGCCGCGCGGTTGGAGGGGAAAAGGAGGCCAGGCCGCTACTGGGCTGGGGCGGTAGCGGGCTGAGAGAGAGGAGGGAGCTGGGCCCGCGGGTTGGGTTGCTGGGCTGCCTGGTGGATTTGGGCTGGGTTCTAGGGGGGAGTTTGTGGGCCAACTGGGTTTGGGTTTGGGTTGCTTTGGGTTGGTTTCAAGTTTGGGGTTTTGGGCCGGGTGGCAAGAGTTTGGGTTGGGCTCACATGCTTGAGTTGGGTCTTTCCTAATTTCAAACCAACACAAACTTAGATGAATTCAAATTCAAATTTGAATTCACGACTAGCACTCAACCAACAAAAGCAATGCACCAGCATGTATGCAACAACACAATTAAATCTAAGGAAAATTTTAATTACTTATGCACCAAAATTAGATTAAATGCATTACTAGCACAATAAACCTTAGAAATTTGAATAAAGCCAAATTAAATTTATTAATAAATGCTGAAATTTAAATTAGGGTGTTACAGTGTCTTAGCAAAGCCCACTTCCCAAGAGGACCGGGTTATACCCCGACAACCGCCGCCCCTCTTGCCCTTTCGGTAAGACCGCTTCAAAATAGAGTCTCTAATTAATCAGCCAAGACCAGAGCCATGTGGTCCTTGTGGTTGTACTGTTTTTCTGGGTGGTTCTCTATGTTTCAATTAAGTCATATGATCTTGCAATTAAAACAAGTATAACAACATAAATAAAGCATGATTAAGAATTCTTAAAAGATTATAAAATAACCATTCCCAAAGTTAACCAACTAAGCATTTCTACCCAACAGATATATTAAACCCGGTGTTCAAGGTTTTGGGGTAAAAGACTATGTAAATCCTTAATAGGTGTCCCATCAAATTTATGCAATTCAACAATAAAGTAAAGTGAATTATCATGCTATTATTTGAACAAAACGGAATATGCAGAGGGAGAAGTCCACTTGCCTTCCTTGCCAAACTGCTGATTCTCTTCTTCGAATTGTTGCTCTTGATTTCCCTTGAACGGCGTGTCGTTTACACGATCACACAAGAAAAACATACAACAAAATAAGGAACAACACAAAAAATAGTAAAAATAGAGGAATATAAGGTGATAAAGATATTGTACGCGTTGCAAGGATCGCGTGAGCGCGAGAATAGCTGAAAACGGACTTGAAACGAGGAAGTTATGGCCAAAACAGGGTTCTAGGGACTTATTTGTGAATGATTAGAACTTCCAAGGGTAAGTTCTGAAGAACCAGGGCTAGAATGTAAATAAACCATAAATATAAGGCTTAGATTGAAAAACAAAGGCTAAAGGATAGCGGGTACAATTTTAAAGAAGTTCAAGAGCTAAAACAGAAAATAAAGGACTTGTTTGTAATTATTTTTGAACTGAGGTGGAGTGCAGGTTGATTAAGGAAAAGTGGAGGGGCTCTTTAGCAAAAGTGCCACTGGTTGACCGGTACTGACTTGGTTTAGATGGCTCTGATCCGTCGGATCTAAATCCAACGGCTCGGATCAGGTAGTGGCGGCTCGGGATGGCTTGGCTTGGCTCAAGCGGGGTGACGGCTCAGCTGCCGTGCTGGGCGGCTCTGCAGCTGGTGGCTCAGCTGCGAGCAGGGCTCTGCTTGGCTCTGCTCGCGCGGCTAGCGGCTCGGCTTGGTGGCTCGGGCGGAGCTGGTGGAGGCACTGTGCGCCGGCGACAAGCGAAGGGGCCGGCGGATCACCGGAGTTCGCCAAAAACGGCGGTCCGGCCTCGGTTCGAGCTGGGATTTGGTGCAGAAGAGAGCGGAAGCGACGACGAGTGTGATGGCGTGAAGCGCCCCGACCCGAAGATCAAGGCTAAACCATGTATTAATTACCGAATAAGGTCTCCGGCATAATACATGTTACATCAAGTAGAGTCCAGAGTCATATAGAGCTTTATTCAACACGTACACGAGGGGTAAAGTGACAACACAGCGCTACACAGAATAACCACAGGATCACAACTAGCATAACGACATGCAAGACTAGCTCTTCGTCCATCCCGGCTCCACTCGATCACCTTGGGTGCGGACGCGATCTACTCGTAATCTTCAGGCACAAAGTCAGGATCCTCTGAAAAAAAATGATCAACAAGGGTTGAGTACGAAAGTACTCAGCAAGTCCCACCTCACCCTTACGGGGAGGGAGTTACAGATTAATATGCGAAGGTCCATTAATCAACTAGAATAAATAACAAATATAGTATTAAAGGTAATCCAACCAGTCATCCATCTCATAGGCTAGGTGGCTCAACTAGTTGAGATGTCCACACTGTAACCTGTCCAACCCGTGGACACGGACCATTCGAATGGATTGTACACTCTGCAGAGGTTGTACGCTTTACCCACACGCACTTCACCGTGGCTCAACCCCGACTAGTCGCCCACAAACCCCCGGGGTCTTGACCAATCCGAGTATCACCCCAAAATATATCCACCACGGACGACTATCAGGTTAGCCAGTGGGATTAGACTAATGTTTGCCCATACAAACTCATGTGGTCGTACTGAAAGTAGGTTTGGTGAGATGGCAACACAACACACGGTCCTTAAGGTTCATCAGGGCAGCCACAACCATAACCAACCAAACCCGAGATGTCACCACGACAGAGCTCGGTCGCATGTCTACAACCACGGTAGCGCATGCACCAACACATCCCATACTGCCCTGATCTCATTATCAACCCAGTTTCATCATTTAACAAGATCTGATAACATGCAGGTCTGGCAGTAAATCAACATGCAACATGGCTTCATTCAGTGGTTTCTCTCATTCTCTCAGTGTTTCATCTCATGCCATCCCTATGTCTATCAAGTTTTATTTAACCTCACTTAGGATCAAACATGGTCAACGTAAAGGATCGATGAGACTTGCCTTCGCTTTCGTACGCGTCGGTGGCGGCGGCTTCCTGGTCTCCTGGTTCCTCCGGACTCTCCTCCGGAATTGATTCTATTTCGACAGAGTCGTGCGCAAACAATCATACAAGCAAAGTAAACATACATCAATACATCTCACAAATATTGTTGTATTAAATAGAGTTTGATTTTAAATGAATTTAGAAAAAAGAATTAGATTAATCGGAGTTACTATGTGGGAGTAATTGATTTTACAAGTTTGATGATTAAATTAATTACGAAAATAATTAGTAATCGGTGGCTGGATGGGTCACGTGGGCTGTTATCATTTTAGGCTTCCTGCAGGCGTGGTGTGGGATTGGAATTGGTATTTATTGGGTCCTAACGTGAGAGGCTTGGGCCATATCCTTTAATCACCAGAGATAGCTTCTGTTTAGAACACAATACAGGGAGGTCAGGGGCAGAGAGCTCGTGCCTCTCCCTGGCAGCTGCCATGGTAGAGCTCGAGGCTCAAATCCGTTCCTCTAGAGGGCAAAGGAGAGGTCATGGGGTGGGGAAAAATAATCCTCAGGCCACGGCACATCTCTCTCGGGTGGAAAATTTTGGGGAGGAGCGCGGGGAAGAGGTGCTGCTCTGGCGCCATGGCCATGGGTGACTGGAGCTCGAGGAAAGCTACTGGAGGTGGGAGAAGGGCTCAATTGAGTCTAGAGGAAGGCGATTGGTGTTGGGGTCATGCTCACCTGCAGCTTAATCGAGCTGGGGACGAGCTGCGGAGGGAGATCGATGGTGCTCTGTTATTTGGCTAGAGGAAGAAGAAGGGTTTGGCCTGGCTATGTGCTGCAACGGCAGTGACTGGGAGTTGAGCGGGGCGCGACGGCGAGACTCAGCTCGATTTATAGAGAGCCAAAGGCGGTTCGCACGGGAGAAAAATCTCGGCGGTGCACTGTGCTCGACGACCGCCGCACAGAGCGTCCACGGCTTCGACGCTCGGCAGGACGACGCGACCCGTGGTGAGGTACCCTTCCGGCGTTGATTGCGGCAGCAGTACAAGCGACGGGGCGGCTCGGGCAGAGGCCGAGCGGCGCGCCGAGCATCCCGCGGCGCGCCGAGCATCTCGCGGCGCGTGGGCATGGCACAGGGGTGTGCTGCAACGCAGCGCACCCCACAGGGGAGGGGCATGCGTGAGCAGAGAGGGAGAAGAAGGAAGAAAGGAGAAGGGAAAAGAAAAAGGGAAAAGGAAAAGGAGAGAATGGAAAAAGAAGAAAAAGAGAAAAAGAAAAAGTGATGCCGGCGGAATTCGCGGCGTTGGTCGTGAGCTGAGCGTGGCGTCGATGAGAAGCGACGCGCACGAGAAATGAGGAGAACAGGGAAAGTTTAAACGATATTTGATTCCGGTGTCGGGACGGAGATTTGATTTTTGGTGTCCGGGCGACGAATTGCCGGATAATAATCGAGCTCGGCGATGAAAATATTTGAAAACATCTTTAGCGAGTAATTTATTTTGGGTGAATCATTTTGGGATGTTACAAACCTACCCCACTTAGGTTGAATCTCGTCCTCGAGATTCAGCTTCACTACTAAAGAGACTGGGGAACTCGGCTCGGAGCGCGTCTTCTCTCTCCCAAGTTGCTTCTGCTTCCGAATGCCTGCTCCACTGAACTCGGCAAATCCTAACTTCTGAGTTGCGGGTTCTTCGTGTCACAGTGTCCAGAATCTTTACTGGTACCTCTTGATATCTGAGATCATCCTGCAGGTCGATTGTCTCTGGGGCCACTTGTTCTTCTGGTACTCGTAGGCACTTTCTGAGTTGGGACACATGGAATACATCGTGCACGTCTGATATCTCTATTGGCAACTGAAGCTTATAAGCTACCGCTCCCACTTTTTTGATAATTGGGAAAGGTCCAATGTAACATGGGGCCAACTTCCCACGCACTTGGAATCTGCGTGTGCCGCGAATTGGGGAAACTTTAAGGTACACATGGTCTCCAACTTCAAAGCTGAGGGCTCGTCTTCTTTTATCAGCGTAGCTTTTCTGACGTGATTGAGCTGCCCTGATATTCTCTCTAATTTCTGCTATCTTGTCTTCTGCCTTTTTAATAAAATCTGGGCCTTCAATAATGCGGTCACCGACTTCGGTCCACATGAGAGGTGCGCGACACTTCCTCCCGTAGAGGGCTTCAAACGGTGACATCTTTAAACTTGACTGGTAGCTGTTGTTGTAAGAGAACTCTGCATATGGCAAACTGTCTTCCCAATTTTTACCGTACGTAAGAACACAGGCTCTTAGCATGTCTTCAAGGATCTGATTAACTCTTTCGATCTGGCCATCAGTCTGAGGATGATAGGCCGAACTAAAGTCCAACTTTGTACCAAGTGCTTCATGTAACCTACTCCAGAATCTTGAAGTGAACTGGGTGCCTCTATCTGACACAATCCTCTTAGGTACTCCATGCAACTTCACAATACGCTCAATATATAATTTGGCTAATTTATCACCTCCATAAGTGGTACGCACTGGGATGAAGTGTGCCACTTTAGTGAGTCGGTCAACAATCACCCAAACTGAGTCATGACCGTTCTGGGTCCTTGGTAGACCGGTGATAAAATCCATACTAACTTCATCCCACTTCCATACTGGGATCGGCAATGGCTGGAGTAATCCACTAGGCTTCTGATGCTCTGCCTTAACCCTATTGCACACATCACAATGAGCGACAAACCGAGCGATATCCCCATTCATACCATTCCACCAATACTTCTCTTTAAGGTCCAAGTACATTTTCGTAGTGCCGGGGTGAATGGAATAGGCTGAGTTATGGGCTTCATCCAAGATGGTCCTGCGGAAATGACCTTGCTTAGGCACACATAATCTCTTCTTGAACCACAGGACTCCGTCTTTATCTACTCTGAAATCTGGGGCTTTGCCTTCACTGTTGCGATCTTTAATCCATACCAATCTTTTATCCTCCATCTGAGCTTCCTTGATCTGGTCATCCAGGATGGGGCGAACACTAAGGTTGTAGTTACAAGAGCGGCGTACAACCCTTAGGTTCAACTTCCTCATTTCTTCACTCAGCTCTGGGGCTTGTGTGACTAAGTGATGCAATATGCTTTACGACTGAGCGCATCAGCCACCACATTGGCCTTTCCAGGGTGGTAATGAATTTCCAAATCATAGTCTTTGATCAACTCCAACCATCTTCTCTGCCTAAGGTTGAGATCTGACTGGGTGAAAATGTACTTCAGACTCTTGTGATCCGTGTAGATTTCACACTTATTCCCAATCAGATAATGTCTCCAAATCTTGATGGCATGCACCACTGCAGCTAACTCCAAGTCATGGGTGGGGTAGTTCTACTCATGTGCTCTCAACTGTCTTGAGGCATAAGCTACAACTCTTCCTTCTTGCATAAGCACACAACCCAATCCTTGTCGGGATGCGTCGCAATAAACGACAAAGCTCTTCTGATTATCTGGCAAGACTAGCACTGGGGCAGAAGTTAGTCGCCTCTTCAACTCTTGAAAGCTTCTCTCGCAAGCTTCAGACCATGCAAACTTCGTGTCCTTCTGGAGCAACTCGGTCATAGGCCGGGCTATCTTAGAGAAACCTTCGATAAATCTCCGATAATAGCCGGCTAATCCCAAGAAACTCCTGATCTCCGAGGCTGAGGTTGGTTGCTTCCATTCTGATACTGCCTTGACCTTTTCTGGGTCCACTTCAACTCCTTCAGCTGTTAAGACATGACCCAGAAAACTGACTCTCTGCAACCAGAATTCACACTTACTAAACTTGGCATACAACTGGTGTTTTCTGAGCTTTCCCAACACAACTCTGAGATGTTGTCCATGCTCCTCAGCACTCTTAGAGTAGACCAGTATTTCATCTATGAATACCACAACAAAACGATCTAACTCCTCCATAAACACCTTATTCATGAGGGTCATGAAAAAGGCAGGGGCATTGGTCAGACCAAAAGGCATCACTGTGAACTCATACTGGCCATAACGGGTCCTGAAGGCTGTCTTAGAGATGTCCTCTTGTCGCACTCTGAGCTGATGATAACCCGACCTCAGATCTATCTTGGAGAAGAACTTAGCTCCCTTCAGCTGATCAAACAGGTCATCAATCCGAGGCAGAGGGTACTTGTTCTTGATGGTGACTGCGTTCAGGTCGCGGTAGTCCACACAAAGTCTCATGCTTCCATCTTTCTTCTTCACAAAGAGCACTGGGGCTCCCCACGGAGAAGCAGCGGGTCTAATAAATCCCTTTTGTTGAAGCTCTTCAAGCTGCTTCTTCAACTCGGCAAGCTCTGGGGCTGCTAACCGATAAGCATTCTTTGCTATAGGCTTGGTTCCAGGGACTAAGTCAATAGTGAACTCCACATCTCTTTCTGGAGGCATACCGGGTAATTCATCTGGAAACACATCTGCGAACTCCCGAACCACTGGCACATCTTCTGGGGATTCTGCTTGGATGTGGTTCACCATGGAGTCTGACAGGCTAGGCTGGATTTGGCATGTGACTGTTAACCCTTGGTGGTTGGTGACTGTCACCGCTCTCTCAGCACAGGCTATGTTTCCGCGGTGCTTGGTGAGCCAAACCATACCGAGTATGACATCTATCCCTTTGGAAGTAAGGACTACTAGGTCGGCAAGAAATACTACCCCACTTAGGTTTATAGGGATATCTAAGACACCTAAGTGGCAAGGTATATGACCTCCAGGTGAACGTGTTATTAGCGGCCTCTTAAGGGCTATAGTAGGTATATCATGCTTTTCTACAAAGTGGGAGGATATAAAGGAATGCGACGCTCCAGAATCAAAAAGCACTGAGGCTAGAGCTGATTGGACCAGAAACTCACCGAGAATCACTCCTGGTGCATCCTCTGCTTCTTCAGCGTTCACATGATTCACTTTTGCCATGCCGAAGGACTGTTGCTGGCTCTTAGCTGGTGTTGCACAGTTGGCTCCAGTCGGCTGCTTTGGTCCTTGAACAGAGTTGGAGAAAACAGAAGGGGCGGGCTGATTGAGATACGGACAGTTGGCCTTGTTGTGTTCGGCTTCGCGGCAGTGGAAACAGGTCTTCTCATTAGTTACTTGACTTCCGCCAGACTGTTGGGTGCGGAAGGTACTCTGGGTCTTCATAACAGGAGCTGACTGAGCTGGCTTCTGGAAAGAACCGGGGTGCGCTTTGAATGAAAAGGCACCCTGGCTCCTTGGGCCTGAGTGAGCCGGATACTGGGTCCTCTGGAACTTCTCCAACTGCTGGGGCTTCTTGCTTTCAAACCGACGTTTGCGCTCACTGAGTTCTGCCTTCCTGTTTCTCTCAGTGGTGATGGCCCTGTTGACCATAGCATTAAAGTCACTGTGGGTGGTGACTTCAACCAAGGTCCTGATTTCAGGGTTAAGCCCACCAAGAAAAGCTTCTTGCTTCTTCTCGTCATCATTGATATCTTCTGGTGCATAACGAGATAGCTCTGTGAACTTATGAAGATACTCCGTTACAGTCATACCACCTTGACAAAGCTTTCTGAACTCATCCCTCTTGAGCTTCATAACGCTGCTGGGGATGTGATGTTCTCTGAAGATCTTGACAAAGTCAGCCCATACCATCTCGTTAGCGTTTTCATTTATTTCCCGGTAACTCTGCCACCAAGCAAGGGCTGGTCCCCTTAACTGCTGTACTGTGAGCAAAACCTTGTCTCTATCATCAGCATGGACCACTTCGAGCTTCATTTCAATCTCTCGCAGCCAATCATCTGCCTCGATCGGGTTATCAGATCCTCCAAACTTAGGTGGCTGCAGGCGGTTGAAATCTGCAATTCTGCTGCCATTGCCATTATGTTGCATTGCAGGTCTATTGTTGCCAAGATTGCCTTGAGCTTGAGCTGTGAGAGTGGTCACAAGAACTTGAAGGAGTTGGTTCTGCTGCTGCAGTATGGCTGCCAAGTAAATGGTTGCTGGGGCACGGGGAGGTAGCGGCGGTAGTTGTCCATTTTCTGGTGCTTCTGGGGCTGCATTCAGAGCGGCTTGGTTTCTCGGGTTGACCTCGTCACCGTCTTCCTGAGCATGGAGTCCCTGGACTCGGCTCGAACGACGAGACATCTACGGTCAAGGAGGGCAAGATTAGGTGTCTCCCCTAGTATATTGCTGGGGTAGACTAAATAATAGCACACAACACAAACGAATCATTCAAGCACCACACAAGCATTCATTCAAACAAGCAGGGATACATGACACGATGGATTACAATAACGCGGCTCGAGTTTTAAGGGTCGGCCGGGACGACTCGGCTACTGAACTCTACAACACGGTCTTCGGGGTCACTGTTTCCGGGATCTCGGGGAGATGCGGGAGGCGTGGGCGGCACTGATTCACAAATCCTCCTGCGTGGTTGGGACGAGGAACATAGCGGAATTCCCTCTAGGATTGGCAGCTCCGCGGCAGTCCTGGGATGGCGTTCCTTGCGCTTGGCACAGTCCACTAGGTAGACACCCCTAAGGAGCTGACTGTGGCGATCTGCTTGCTCCCTAAGGTTCTCTTCGGCCATGGCAAGGCGGCTTTCAGCTTCGGCTGCTCGGGCTTCTGCCTAGGCTACGGCCAGTTTAGCCCTACGCCAACGGGACTCCGCTTCCTCAGCACGCTGGATTAAATCTCTCACATGCTGATGCAGTTGGTCGCACAAATCGTCGAGGCTAAGCAAATAGCCAGACATAGCGACAACTGTGGGGTTCTTCTCTGTCCCTGCGGGGCTCTCCAGGTTGCGGATCCTCGCCGCCCAAGTAGGACGGCTACGGTCCAGCGGTGGAAAGTACTTCATGGGAGTGGAACCCAAGTGCCATTCAAACATCTGGCACAGGTACCGCAGCGCCTTGCGAGCTGCAAGTTGAATGGTGTCAGGCATACGGGCTCCAGTGGCGGTGACGCTCCAGGGTTGCATCTCTAAGTACTTATCACTGGCGCCAATATGGATGGTGACCTCACAGCTTTCGGTGCCATGCTCCATGAACTCGCGACCCACGTACTCCGGTCATTCCGGAATACCAAGTCGCACTGTGGCAGCATAAAGCACTCTGGGGAATCCATCTTCGTTGATGCAGTAGGTGGTGGTCCAGTCATCCGCCATCTGATTTTCAAGGGTAGGGTTAGCATAACAAGGACAAAGTTTAAGGAGTAATATATTTTCAAGGATTGACCATCCTAGGGCTCCTACGGTCATCGTTTACTACCGGATCGCGTCCTACAGCCAAGCATGGCTCTGATACCACCTGAAGCGCCCCGACCCGAAGATCAAGGCTAAATCATGTATTAATTACCGAATAAGGTCTCCGGCATAATACATGTTACATCAAGTGAAGTCCAGAATCATACAGAGCTTTATTCAACACGTACACGAGGGGTAAAGTGACAACACAGCGCTACACAGAATAACCACAGGATCACAACTAGCATAACGACATGCAAGACTAGCTCTTCGTCCATCCCGGCTCCACTCGATCACCTTGGGTGCGGACGCGATCTACTCGTAATCTTCAGGCACAAAGTCAGGATCCTCTGAAAAAAAAATGATCAACAAGGGTTGAGTACGAAAGTACTCAGCAAGTCCCACCTCACCCTTACGGGGAGGGAGTTACAGATTAATATGCGAAGGTCCATTAATCAACTAGAATAAATAACAAATATAGTATTAAAGGTAATCCAACCAGTCATCCATCTCATAGGCTAGGTGGCTCAACTAGTTGAGATGTCCACACTGTAACATGTCCAACCCGTGGACACGGACCATTCGAATGGATTGTACACTCTGCAGAGGTTGTACGTTTTACCCACACGCACTTCACCGTCCAGAGACGGCTCCGTCATAGCCGACACCCAGCCGTGGCTCAACCCCGACTAGTCGCCCACAAACCCCCGGGGTCTTGACCAATCCGAGTATCACCCCAAAATATATCCACCACGGACGACTATCAGGTTAGCCAGTGGGATTAGACTAAGGTTTGCCCATACAAACTCATGTGGTCGTACTGAAAGTAGGTTTGGTGAGATGGCACCACAACACACGGTCCTTAAAGTTCATCAGGGCAGCCACAACCATAACCAACCAAACCCGAGATGTCACCACGACAGAGCTCGGTCGCATGTCTACAACCACGGTAGCGCATGCACCAACACATCCCATACTGCCCTGATCTCATTATCAACCCAGTTTCATCATTTAACAAGATCTGATAACATGCAGGTCTGGCAGTAAATCAACATGCAACATGGCTTCATTCAGTGGTTTCTCTCATTCTCTCAGTGTTTCATCTCATGCCATCCCTATGTCTATCAAGTTTTATTTAACCTCACTTAGGATCAAACATGGTCAACGTAAAGGATCGATGAGACTTGCCTTTGCTTTCGTACGCGTCGGTGGCGGCGGCTTCCTGGTCTCCTGGTTCCTCCGGACTCTCCTCCGGAATTGATTCTATTTCGACAGAGTCGTGCGCAAACAATCATACAAGCAAAGTAAACATACATCAATACATCTCACAAATATTGTTGTATTAAATAGAGTTTGATTTTAAATGAATTTAGAAAAAAGAATTAGATTAATCGGAGTTACTATGTGGGAGTAATTGATTTTACAAGTTTGATGATTAAATTAATTACGAAAATAATTAGCAATCGGTGGCTGGATGGGTCACGTGGGCTGTTATCATTTTAGGCTTCCTGCAGGCGTGGTGTGGGATTGGAATTGGTATTTATTGGGTCCTAACGTGAGAGGCTTGGGCCATATCCTTTAATCACCAGAGATAGCTTCTGTTTAGAACACAATACAGGGAGGTCGGGGGCAGAGAGCTCGTGCCTCTCCCTGGCAGCTGCACGGCAGAGCTCGAGGCTCAAATCCGTTCCTCTAGAGGGCAAAGGAGAGGTCATGGGGTGGGGAAAAATAATCCTCATGCCACGGCACATCTCTCTCGGGTGGAAAATTTTGGGGAGGAGCGCGGGGAAGAGGTGCTGCTCAGGCGCCATGGCCATGGGTGACTGGAGCTCGAGGAAAGCTACTGGAGGTGGGAGAAGGGCTCAATTGAGTCTAGAGGAAGGCGATTGGTGTTGGGGACATGCTCACCTGCAGCTTAATCGAGCTGGGGACGAGCTGCGGAGGGAGATCGATGGTGCTCTGTTCTTTGGCTAGAGGAAGAAGAAGGGTTTGGCCTGGCTGTGTGCTGCAACGGCAGTGACTGGGAGTTGAGCGGGGCGCGACGGCGAGACTCGGCTCGATTTATAGAGAGCCAAAGGCGGTTCGCACGGGAGAAAAATCTCGGCGGTGCACTGTGCTCGACGAGCGCCGCACAGAGCGTCCACGGCTTCGACGCTCGGCAGGACGACGCGACCCGTGGTGAGGTACCCTTCCGGCGTTGATTGCGGCAGCAGTACAAGCGACGGGGCGGCTCGGGCAGAGGCCGAGCGGCGCGCCGAGCATCCCGCGGCGCGCCGAGCATCTCGCGGCGCGTGGGCATGGCACAGGGGTGTGCTGCAACGCAGCGCATGGCACAGGGGAGGGGCATGCGTGAGCAGAGAGGGAGAAGAAGGGAGAAAGGAGAAGGGAAAAGAAAAAGGGAAAAGGAAAAGGAGAGAATGGAAAAAGTTCGCGGCGGAATTCGCGGCGTTGGTCGTGAGCTGAGCGTGGCGTCGACGAGAAGCGACGCGCACGAGAAACGAGGAGAACAGGGAAAGTTTAAACGATATTTGATTTCGGTGTCGGGACGGAGATTTGATTTTTGGTGTCCGGGCGACGAATTGCCGGATAATAATCGAGCTCGGCGATGAAAATATTTGAAAACATCTTTAGCGAGTAATTTATTTTGGGTGAATCATTTTGGGATGTTACATGGCGGGGTCGGGGCAGCGAGTTGGCGTGGTGGAGAGAGGCGCTCGGCGGTGAGATGGCCCGGCCGGACTCCGGCGAGCAATTGTCGGCGAGGGAGAGGGAGAGGGGAAAAGGCACTGGGAGGTTTCTCACCACGGCGCGGAGCTCTGACGGTGGTCCAGGACGATGAAGGCGTGGCGGACAGGGGGATCGACGGCAGCGGCGGTCGGACTCAGTAGCGGCGGTGCTCTGCGAGCGAGAGGGAGCAAGGAGTAGGGAAAGGAGAGGGCCAAGGGCTTGGGCGCAAGCTTTATAGGCCGAAGAAGAGGAGAGGGAAGGCCGGCGGGGAGGGGAAGGAGCGGCGAAGTTGGACGGCCGGCCATTAGTGGCCTTCGGTGGAGGCAGACGTTACTGGCGCAAAGAGGAAGGGGAGGCGAGGAGGTTGCGGCGGTCCACTGAGCATTGAAGGCGCGCCGAAGTGGAAGGGGAGGGAGAGGGAGGCGTGCGGCCGCGGGGACTTGGGCGGCCGGTGGCGCTTGGCACTGCAGGGAGGCGAGGAGACGGGATGTAGGAGATGGAGCTGACGGGCGGGGCCCGGCTGGCAGTGACAGAGAGGGAGAGGAGGCGGTTTGGGCTGGATACGCCGGTTGGACTGCGCAGAAAAGGAAGAAAGGAGGGAGAGAGGAGTGGGCTGGGCTGGAAGGGGAAGAAGAGAAAGAGATGTTTTTTTACAAAAGCAAAGATCTTTTTGAAATGAAAACATTTCAAATTTGAACAAAATTTATTTTTTTCTCAATTTCAAATAAATTTTAAATTCGGGTGTTACATTTTGAATGGCATAAAAAATGATGGATCCTCTATCTGCTTATTTTTCAAGTATTCCAGCAGTGTTTGTGCATCATTGGCCTCTAAATACTTCTTGCGTTGTCGACCAATCTCATTATTGCAATCAATTTTTGAGAATGGCACTTCGTCAGCTCCACCATAGAATTACACCATAAACTCATACACCTGGGCTGGCTTCATCCCGCCCTCCATCATCTGGCCAATTAGCTTCATGTCTGCTTCTTCAACACTTCGTTGGGATCTCAATTTCTGCCTTTTATTTGGACTAGCAAGGTAATGGTTGTGATTAAGTACAACCTTTTGCACTGTCCAAACCCCTTCCCTGCTGATACTAAACTGAACACGAGCATTGCAACCAGTCCTTGTAGTAGTCTTGGATGACTTGTTTTTTGGATAACCTTGGCTACTGCAAACTATATGCTTGTTATAGATAGTTCCATCTTCTCGTTTCTTTACATCACTTTTTCTAATATTGAACCCAACCTTACCCGCATAGGTGTTGTACATAGTCCAAGCAGCCTTTTCTGATTCAAAAGACATTCCAACTTTAGGAATGATCGGAGTTTGTGTAACTTTATCAGCCACCTGTTGTATAAATTAAACAAAGGAGAATTAAAAGTGCCCAACCATATGAAATATTATGATATATATATTTTGAATTTGTCATTAAGTTGCTTCAATTACCTCATCTGTTGTTTCATTCGATATTGCTTCTGCCGTGATGGACTCGGTGTTCTGTACTACCTAGCATGTGCTCACAGATTAGTACTAGGCGGAGAGTTCATATCATCAAATCACAGAAGAAAAATAAACAACTATACCTGTGTTATCTGTTGGCCTTCAGTTCCAATATCCCCAATGAAATTGCCATGGTCATGCACAACAGGGACCAACAACGGTATCGGATGAGATGAGGGCACTGCAAATCTGGTGGTTGTCTCATCTTCCTGGGATCCTCCTGCCATGCAACGAGGATTTAGTGTCCTATGGCATATGTACCCATAGCAAATCGCTGCCGTCGATGAATACTCCAAGATGCGTGCAGCAACGAGCAGTTAAGCTACGGCGTTCAATAACTTAGGGTTAGCCTGTTTGCTTATCCAGAGTTTAGAAGACGCGTTCACACCACGCACCGCAAAACCACTGTAGTAGCATTTGTTGTAGGACTGCCGACTTGAGGAACAGCTCGAGGCACTGTACATCTTCCCGAAAACTCTTCTTCTCCTGGAGCAACTCACGCAACCCTCCCCCTCCCCTTCAGGGGCCAACCCGCGCACTCCCCCTTCCCCAGCGGCTCTTCCAGGCCCCCAAAGCACACTACACCGCCCCTCCATCGAAGCCGCCCCGCAACCATGCGGATGGCCTCCAGCTTAATTCGTTCGATTGAATGAAATTGAACCCGTGGCTATTTTAGTGAGTACAAATAGGATAGGGTTATAATTGAGCTTTCCGCAAATCTGAAAAGAGGAAATCTTAAGAAGATATGAGGAAAAGCAATCCAAAGTCTGGCGGATCTACTGCACGGAGCTCTGCTACAGACGAACCATATGGAGCTCTCGAGGTATGTTGTGTAATATTTCTATTATAGATTAGTATCAGTACGGTCATGCTTTCATTTACTTACTGCAAAACAATTGTTTAAGAGTGAGTGAAAAACAATGTAATTGCATCGCAGCTATTCCCTTCAAGATAGCTCTACCTCGAGTTTAGTGGATTTACCACTGGGGAAAATGAAAGAAGATTACATTGTTGCTTCAACTCGGTCATCAATTAAGCAAATATATGATGTTATATCATGCTTCGATGAGAGGAAAAGGTCTTTAGTTAAGTCAATTGGATTTGGTGGTTTGCTGTTATTCCCCTCACTAATAAGGCAAATAAACCGCCGGTTTACAGTTGCAGCTTGGCTGATGAGCAGAGTAGATCCACTCTCACAGACACTTGGTATTGACTCCACAAAACACATTAAGTAGAAAAACAGATCTTCAAAAAGTATTCGGAATATCATGCAATGGAAAGAGTATATCTGATTGCGGTATGCCACGGAAGGATATCATTGCAACTGTAATGGGGTTATACCTTAGTACAGAAACCCAGGAAAACTGGAGTATAAAAGCTTCACAAGAAGTTTTAGAAAGAAAATATGGCAATGAAATGACACAATCTGACCAGGATGCGTTTAAAGTAGCATTTGTCATATATATAATGTCAACATTATTATCACCTGGCTCCAAATATGACTATGTGTCAGTGGATTACTGGGATGCTCTTGTGGACCCATCAAGCATCGGAGATTTCGATTGGTCAGATTATATAATAAAGAAGCTATTCCAGGCAGTCGTCAAGCTAAAAGACTGAGCTTCAGCTTAGCAACAAAGTGTCAAATATTACAGGATGCTCCATTTTCCTGCAGGTAACCATATAATTTCCTTCACATATACCATGTACTAATCATTGCTGATATTGTTTAATTCAAACGCAATAAAATGGTATAACATAATTCCGGAACACCTTTTAGGTGCTTTACCTCGACAGTATGGATATTGGAGTGATCAGTATGGAGCATTCATCATTCTCCACGCATTAGACATTTCTCGGCAGAAACAATGAAGTCTATGGTGCTTGCTGATAGTTTGTGCAGAACTGCAGACAGTAACGAGTTCGAATTTGGCAAGAGTCAGGTTAGCATTCCATTGGAGGATTCAATCAAACATGCTAGTGAAATGTTGGGAAATAAGTACTATATTTGCCCAATTTAATTGTATCCTAAGTACACAATACTTACAGACATAATATAATACAGTGATAGTGTTGATATTGTCGTAGTTGGCCTCGTTTCATACATGCAATCCTGAAAACAATGGATCAAATTTATCTAGTCACCATGAGAACAATGAAGACCATGTTTTAACAGATAGAAACAGCTACATTAGAAAATTGCCATTAATATCACAAGTAGCAGAGTAGCATGGTATTCTTTATAGATTTTCCTAAGAAATTTATCAGAATTTGCACACCAATATCTATAAGCATTGATATTGATATTGTTGATTCTAAGGAGGCTACAAGACTGTGACTCGGAATGTACAACTCAATGGGACTGGTAGTGACTCTTCCACAACTATAATTGAACGCAGATCAGGGGAGTCTGGTAATGGTACCACACCAACACTATTATATGAAGGTAATAAAAGAATGTACATTTATCAAGCGACAGTGCAAACCATTTGAGCAAAATCATCGAAAAAATAATAATTATGTTTGCATCGTGATACATAATTCCTTCTGAACACATACTTAACTGAATATTGTCCATCAGGTCTCAGCAGCAAGACTCTCCCCATACAATTTGACATTACTACTGCTACCGCACGGCCAGCCGAAACAAACTTGGTTGACCTGGAGAATGCGTCCTGTAAGCTTACTTGAACCAATATATGTCTTGCACCTCAACTATTGGTCGCATCAACGTAACTAATGAGAACCAATATTGATATTTTGTAATTCATGCAGTTGGACGGAGCAACACAAAATCAGCGTCTGCTCCTGGTCCAGCGAAATACGACACGTCCTTCGGCTGCTCGAAAAAACGACCTAGAGATTGACAAAGCATTTCAAGTCTAACCATATCATGGGAGAACACCGCACCAAAAGAGATTTAGATACTGCAAATAAACTTGCAATGTAGTAAAATTAGATATAATCCTTCTTTTACCTTGAACGGCAGCAAAATGCAATAATATTGTTTTTTTAAGGGACTTCCACATGTTTTTTAGAAAAATCATGGGGACATGCCCCCCCCCCCCCGATAGGTTTTGAGTTATTCATGTTACACATTTCAGAATTAAAAATATATATTATATCAACTCCAATTACAGAAAAGTCTGATACACTCTTATAGGCAAGCATGCACTATCATAAATGAGTCGTCCAAATTTCAAAATAAACTATACTACATTCTTCGCCTATCAAATATCAATTATGCGCCGGGTCTTCTTCCTATCAGGCCTCTCTTCCTCAGGCCAGTCTTCAGCTAATGGATCCCTTGATGAACATTCTGAGATCCTTTTCTTATCGTTCCTTGATAGCCACGCCTTAAGTCCAGTACTAAGTGGCCGGCCACCTTTCATTGTCCTTTCAGGACAAGAAACAGGGAGCTGCTCATGCTCAATGTCCATGCTACTCATGCCAGATTGAACAATTACTCCATCGGTGCACTGCACTGCAGGAAGAGCCCTTAAAGCTTCCATAGCATTCCTGAACATCTGCTCGTCAACAGCAGTAGGTCCATGGACTAACTGAAGTGTCTGCATCATCAGCAAAGCCTTCTTTCTCATTTGATCTGCATCTGATCCTATATCACTGTCATGTGCCTGTGATTTATATTATATACAATTGCCTCCTTTGTCCATCTTTGCATTATATTAAACTTTGGTATTTCTTGCCTGTCCAAATGTAACAGCACCTGCCACCAAAAACTTAGAATCATCAAACTCGATATATAGTTCATTAGGTGCCTGGAACATGATTACGTGAAAAAAATATAATTAATGAAGCTGTTACGCCTAGAATGCTACAAACTCTACCAATGCTTACATTGTTGTCTCTTTGTTTCTTGATAATACTTGGTTGCATCTATCATTCTGTGAGAATTCCATTGTTTCTTCTCTGCATACCCCTCGGATAATTTGTGGTTGTGGCTTGTGTTCACTCGGCTAATATACCATCCATGATCACACTAGTTCTAAGCAACCTTATCATCACTTTACACCCAGTCCTTACAGAAGCACAATTGCTGATCCGTGATGAGCCCTGTTAAATATTGCCAATAGATTACTGATTTGCAGCTTCAACCTACCGTTCAGCACCGGACAAACCACCTAATTACCTTTAAATTAAGAAATACAAACCTCACATGAGCAAACAATATCTTGCCTTGTCCTATAACCCTTGTTGTTCTTGTTACTTCGTCCGTAGCGAACACCAAAACCAATTTCTCATGAATAAAGATTAAAAAAAATCTCTCACCTCTTCACAGCTATTGAAAATTGTACCCTCTGACGGGTAGAATATTGGGCGACCTGGATGCTATCCTGCTTGAGGGACAGAAGAAAGCAAAAGAAAGACTAAAAGGCAAAGGAAAAGGCACTTCATCTTCTCCATTGGGGAACCTGCCATCTCAAAATATAGTGTTGTACAATGAAACTATCAAGATTAGAGCTGAAGCATTATTGAAATCAGCAGAAGCACAAGTAGAATCGGCCAAAGCAAAACGGGAAGAAACAAGGATGAAAAAGTGGTTGGAGTCCAGAAAAGCTGAAGAGACATGAGGTTGCGGTGCTCAAATTATCTAAGAACTCGAAGACCAGTAAAGAAGTTATCTAAAGAAGTTAGCTATGTATGGTTAATGTACTCTTTGTATGGTTAATGCTTAATGTATGCTTAGTTTATGGTTAAAGCTTAATGTAATTGTCTGCTTGTACTAATGGAATATCGATAAGTTTTATGTGTTCACAAATATTGTAGCCAGACTAAACTCCAAAAGATAGCTGATAGAATATTGACAAGCACGTATGAACAAGGGCCATTTTCCCCGCAAACAGCAGGACTTCACCACGGACCTATCTATGGATTTGCATATGTACTAGAGAAAAATAGTGAGATTTGAGATCGACAGACCCATCGTCGGCTCAAGGAAGATTTGATAGAGCACATATGGCAAAAATATGGCGCCGAACAAAATTAAAGTTCATTTGTTTCTTGTCGATTCTAAGCATTACTAGTTTATTAGTGTTTCAAACCTTGTACTATACCAGTTTGTATTCAGGTCATATTGAACTTTTTTATTATGAATAAAAGGCACAAGTCTTTTGACTACATCGTTAGTTCTTATTTTTCTACTAATGATAGAACTAGTACTTGCACTGACTCGAGCAAGCAAATCTCAACACCAACCACATCGGAGGCCAAACCAAATCATTCCAGGAGCAGGGAGATAGGAGATTATTATATTACCTGCTCTCATGTCGCGGGACCAAGGCCATGCATGTCCCGTTCAGATCAATGGTGGAGGGAGATCTCGTACGAGCGGAGCCCCAGCGCGGCGTCCCCGGAGCGGACGTCTTCGATGGCGACGCCGGTGGAGCCGTGGAGGTGAGCATCGCCAGCACCAGCCGCTGCGGGGGTGGCGGCTCCCAGAGACACGCCGGGTCTTGTTTCGCCCCATCGGGACCCCAAGCTTCGTTCTCCTCGCATCCCGGGGCCAGAAGTCCACCCGCCGCGCGCAAAGTCGCTCTCTTCGACTCGATCTGAGCCCGCCATGGCTGGGGAGCAGGAGGCAAGTGCCAATCGCCGGATCCGATTGGAAGGGATCGAGGATGGCGGCGAGTCGGCGACGGACTGGATAGGGTTTGCAAAATAAGCCTAGCCGATTTCCTATTTTGTTTATTCCTAACATTATTTCTTTATAACCGGTTCGTCCAGCTTCGACTGTGGCCGCGTTTAGCTCCCAAAAAGTTCCCAAACTTTTCCGTCACATCGAATTTTTCAACACATGCATGAAGTATTAAATGTAGTTAAAAAAATAACTAATTACACAGTCTAACTGATTATCACGAGATGAATCTAACGACGTTAATTAATTAATGATTGGACATTAATTACCAAATAAAAACGAAACATGCTACAGTGTTGTAACCCAAAAATTTTCGTGATCTAAACGCAGCCTGTGTGAAAACGGATGAGGCTTATCAACGTATCTGTTGACTTTTTAACGCGCAGTCTGTCAAAAGGATAGTTGATCTCGCCGTCACATTTAACGTCCGCGTGAATCTAGAAGCTCCTTGTTGCGGCGCCCACATGATCTCCGGACCGTCGATCAAGGTGGGTACGTACGCCATAGGACACCAAATCATTTGGGTCCTGCCATGCTGCGGCCCTGCGTCGTGCTGTCCAGAGTGATGGGATCGGAGTAGCGGCGCCTGGCGGCAGCGGCAACTCGCGGCAGCGGGCGGCGGCGGCGGCAACTCGCGACAGCGGCCAGCGGCCGCGGCGACTCGGAGCGGCGGCCGGCAGCGGCGGCCGGTGGCAGCAACTCGGAGCGGCGGCCGGCAACGATGGCGATGACTTGTAGCGGTGGCTGACACGGCGGCGTGATCGTGCTTGCGTCGGTGTAGTGCCGGCCCTAGCATACGTGTTCGTCAAGATTTCTATATGTTCATGCCCCGAACGTCGGCAGCCAGGGAAAGCGTCCACGTCGGCAAAAAAAATCAACGTCGTCCATCTCAGCATAAGCGGCAGCGATTTGCTTCCCAGGAAACCGTTCTCGTGGGGCAAACTATGGAGCCGGCTGCCGTGGCGAGATCCTATTAACTCGAACGTTCTAGTGCCTCCAGCTCAGCTACCCCCCACGTCGGTTGTCCGCCCTCTTGGATAAGGTCAAAGTCCGTCTCCTTCCTTGCACCATCTCCGCGTCCATTCGTCCGTTGCCGCCGCAGCCCCTGGGTTGCTCCCCGCCAGGCGGCTTCGCTGGTTACCCTCCTCCCAGCCGCGAGCAGAACTGCCGCTACACCTCCTCCTCCTGCCACGGGCGAGCTGCCGTGGCTACTCCTCTGCTGGTGGCCTGCTCCGCCCCTGGCTAGCTGGCTGTGCGCTCCTGGACCGCGCGCTCCCACGTGCGTGCGCAGCGCGGCTGGGTCCCTTGCCCGCCCTCGCGCCCAGCTGTGTCGCTGGCCGCCCGTTCCCGCTCCGTTCCCGTCCGGAACCCACGCCGCCCGCTGCTCCCGCTGCCGCGCACGCTGCTGCCACGCTCCGCCTCGCCGCTCCTGCGCGCCGCTCGCCGCCCGCGCGTGCGCACCTCGCGCCCCGCGCCCCGCGCGAACCGCTGGCTCCCGTGCGCCGCGAGCCCCTACTAGCTGTCGCTTCTGGCTCGCCTCCACTCGCACGCCGCCGCGCCGCGAGCTGCTCTGCTCTGCCTCCAATCGCGCGCCGCCGCGCCGCGAGCAGCTCTGCTCCACCGCGCGCACTACGCCGAGCCGGGTGGAGGAGAGGGAGGGGCTGGGGCGCCGCCGAAGGTGGATGGGGAGGCGCCGGGATCTGGGCAGAACGGGTTGCCGCGCCTTGCCGGGCCACGGGCCAGCCCCGCCAGCCGCATGGCCGCCGCGGCGCGAGTGGCGCCCGGAGATGCGGCGCACGGGCGGCCCGCTGCCACCGACAAGCACAAGACCTGGAGCCGTCAACGGCGGGGTGGCGTGACGCACAGGGGCACGCGCGGGGCAGAGGTGGCAGCTGCGGCGTCGGCCGCCGAGGAGCCGCGCGGGGCGAGACTGCGCGCCGCGTCGCCAGCCGGCGCGGCCGAGGCCCTCGCGCGAGGCGGCAATGCGGTGCGGTGCGGGGCCGCATCCTGGTGCAGCGATGGCGTCCGCCATGCGCGGGTTCAGGCGAGGACGGCGCTGCGGCTCCCGCCTCCTTCGCGATGCTCGGACCACCTCACCACACCACCGTCGCGGAGGTCCTCCGCCCCGGGCCACTGCCACCGCGGAGGTGCTCTGCCCCCGGCCACCGTCACCGCGGAGGCCCTCAGCCCCTGCCGCCGCCGCGCAGACCATCCGCTACGGTGCGCCGCACCACCGTCACTCCGGCCATCCTGGTCCGCCGCGCCCGTCACCCAAGTTCTCGATCCGCTCGCTGCGCGTTCCAGACGCACGCGAGACGCGCGAGACGCCGCGCATATGCATCCACCGCTGGCCAAGGCGCGATGGCGCGTGCACTGTACCACCTCAATTTAGGCAAATGCTAATGAAAATATATTGCCACACGGAATCAAAGAAAAATTTTACGCGCGCGATGGCGCGCGCACTGCACTCGTTAGAAGCTAATGAGCCGAGCGGAGCGCGCGTGCGTTGGGCGCGAGCCAGCAGAGCCGATTCCATCTAATGTTTTTCCTCCACGTGGCAGGTATCTAAGCGGGGCTGTACAGGCGCTGGTTTACAGCGCTGTTGTACCCATTTTTTTTTTCCGCGCGAGGCCCGACACGTCAAAAGGGCGCGCGTGGGGGCTAGCCTCGTTGTCCATTGTTGTAGCTGCCTGCCTGCTGCATACATCGTCGTCGCGCGTAAAGCTGTCTGCATTCGTGGCATTTTATTTTCATCTGCATTTGTGGTATTTTATTTTCATCTTCTAAAAGAAATATTCCAGTCTGGTCATCAAAATTCTCGCATCTATATTCAGTTTCTCCGTACTCATTAATCCTCTATATCTCTTCTCTATACTAACTACTATGGAGTAGGACCCGCACATCAGTTCTTTTTCCCCTCACCCGAGGCCCTCCCTCCCCGTTCTCTCTCTTTCTATCGGTCTGCTCTCCTGCACCCCCTCCTCCCGGACCGCGCCGCCTCCCCTGCGCACTACCATGGCGGCGAGCGGCGGCGGGCGTCCGCTCGACGGCAGCCCACATCGACGGCGGCGCGCGTCCCTAGCGGCGAGCGGCCTGCATGCGGCGAGCGGCGTCCGCGACGACGGGCGGCACGCAGCGAGCGGCGGGCTAGGAGGCGCAGGCGCGCGGGCGGCGGAGCAACACGCGCGTCGGCGCTCGCGTGGCGGCAGCAGTTGGGCCGAGCGTGCCAGGCCCAAGGGGGGCCACCACCGCCGCCGCCGGTCGCAGGTGGGGAAGGTGAAGGAGGAGGAGGACGACGACAAGCAGAGGCGCACTACCACGGCGGCGAGCAGAGCAGAGCTCGAGCTCCGCGTGCCGAGTTCGGGCCGATCTGGGCGCCGCCCCTCCTTCCTCCCTCCTCCTCCCCTCTCCCGAGCTCCCTCCGGCGGCGGCGGCTGCCTCGA
Source organism: Panicum virgatum (assembly GCF_016808335.1). Classification (NCBI taxonomy): domain Eukaryota; kingdom Viridiplantae; phylum Streptophyta; class Magnoliopsida; order Poales; family Poaceae; genus Panicum; species Panicum virgatum. The sequence goes on from NC_053149.1 coordinate 55,893,919, forward strand.
GCTTGGCGGCGCGGCGGAGGCCCGCCTCGAGCTCGGCCTGACCTCGCGCTGCCCTCCCTGCTCCCTACTTGGTCTCGATTGGATCTACGCGGTCGCGCAGCTCGGTTGGCCTCGACCTCGCCGGCCTCGGGCACGCCGGCGGCCGTCCCCGGCATCGCGCTCCGCCCCTCTCTCCTTCCCCTGCGGCGGCAGAGGCGACCGTCCCTGGCGTCGCGCTCTGTTCCTCGTGCGGCCTCGCCACCCTCGCGCCGGGCGGTTGGGGCGCGCGCGGGCGGGCGGGCCCTGCGCCACCGCGGCGCATAGCGGGCATCCGGGATTCCACTCAATCTAGCGGAATCCAGCCGCTCCACAAAGATAGCCTGAGCTATGGAGTACACCGCTGCAGAAAAAAAAAACGGTAAAGGTTTACTTGAAGGAACCTTTACCGTGCACCGCTGCGGGCAGCCTAAGTCGTGGGCCGAGACCTCGCCACGCCATGCCCATGCCACCTCGGCGGCTGACGTTGGCCGGGTTCCCTTCCGAGCCCGGTAGCCACACAACAGCTAGCTAGGTGAGGTCGTAAGGACAATGGGATATCGGCATATCGCAGACGGCGCGCGCGGCTGCAGGCCCGTCAGCACACCCGACCCGCCCCCGTGCCGGAGCCCAAGCCCAAGGTTCAGGCGTCGCGCTCCACGAGCAAAACCAAGTCGTCGTTGCATTAGGTCCCGACACGAGTGCATCATCGCGAGAGGGGATGGAGGCCGGCCGGTGCTGCGATGCGAGCTAGTACTCCGTAGTAGTAGTAAGATTAAGTTTAATAAGAGTGGCATACGACTTTCATGAGTATTAAATTTAATAATATAGCATATTCATTATGAAGAAGAGAGTAAGGAGGGAGTGTGTTGACGCTGTTTTTTAACACGTCTAAGATAGATGTTGGAGTGGAAGGAGTTACAGATCTGGAAGGGAACGGCACATATAGCATGAGAATTGGCGGATGATAAATTGCTGATAAAGGTGAAGATTTTGTTGACCGGCGAATGATCAGATTTGTTCGGATTCCAACAAAGTTTTAATTTAGTTTGGGTCTGTTTTTATTTTAGGAAGCCTTTTTTCTTTTGCGTCAAGCTTTATATTTGTCGTAAACGGCTGCAACTCGGTTAGCTTAGGGATATAAATATCAGCTGTAAGAGACCTAGAAAAGGTTGATACACATTCAATCAAGCAAACCTAGCCGATTCGTCATTTTCTGTATCGGCAGTGCTTACCGATATACGCTGCTCGCATTTATATTAGTTTATCTCAATCGCTCTGTCGTTTTCTGCATCAGCAGTTCTTGTCGATACGATGCGTGAGAGACATTCGGAAATCCAACCGATACGCCCTCGAATTTAATATTTATCTATTTCTTATTAATTTACAGGTCAAGTTGAATGGCCCGCTTGGTTCGAAAGATTTGTAGTCTGAGTTTGGCGAACCGTGCCCTTAGACTTCATTGTGTTGATTTTTGCATCAACAGAGTGTTATGAGATATGAAAAATATATCATTATCATAATACTCCTTCGACTGAGTCATCTAATTTATAATCTTAATAACTGTACGATGACACTTCTTACAAAGACTACCGTAACAGTTGATCGAGCTGGTAGCGGTAGCGCAGGAACCGGGAGACTGCTCACTGCTCGCGACCCGACGTTGCGACAAGCCAACAAGCAGCGCGCGTCCTTCTCCCAAGCATGCTGCTTTGCCGGAAGCGCACGAGGAAGATTCGGCAAGGGATCGACACCCAGCGCCAGTGGCAGTTTCTGCTTTTTCAGGCTGCTGGTGTTGACGTGTTGTTAGTTTCAAGCAACAACTAGAATACCGCGTGCTGGTACGCTGTTGTTTTTTCGCCCTCCTTTTTTTTCTTCCCTACTCATCGATCACTCTCCTAATCGCTTCAATGATCCATCCCTTGCTTGTAATAACGGTAGGAAACTGCCATTAAACGGACGCTCGCGTCCGCGTCGTCCCCGTGTGGGCGACACGGGCAGACCCCAACCCGCCGCCGCCAGCACCTCCATCACTCTTCCCTGCGCCGTGCTGGCCGCCGGAAGTCCGCGCGGGCTGCGAGGACGGCGGCGGCGGGGCAGCCTCTTCCCTTTCCCTTGTTCTGGCGGGCACGACCACTACAAACGGGCGGAAGGCAGCGCTGGCGAGGATGGCTGTGGCAGCGCCGGCTACTGGATTCGGTGACTGTGCTGCAATATTCGGTGGCCACGACACCGGATCTACATGCAGCTGGTCCCGTCGCGTCGGGTGCTCGGCCGTGGCTGTGGCGCACGTGGGGCCGCAAACCCGGCGGCTGTGGCGCACGTGGGGCCGCAAATCCGGCACGGCGCCAGCCGGATCTGGTGTCCGTGCTACCTTTGCGCGTGCGTGGTGGTGGTTGCACCGGCTGGCTTCGGGGCCTGGCGGCGATGTGGGCTGTCGGCCGGCGAGACGTCAGCGCGGGTGCGGTGCCGTGCGCTAGCTGGGTGCCGGCCTGCGGTCGCCGACAACGGAGTTGGAGGCTCGCGCGTCTATGGTGGTGGCCCAACCATTCTGGAGCGTTGGGCGGCGATGTGCATGCGGCGGCGGTCTCCTGTGGGCGGCAGGCGAGCTGGGGGGGCGACGACGTGCCCGGCTGTGGGGGTTGCGGCCAGCCGGGTCGAGGATGCAGCTCTGGGCCGTGTGGCGGCGCAGCCAAGGGTGGCTTGGTTCTCGCTAGCGACACCAAGGTGGCGTGGCTGGCGTAAGCTTGCGCGCTCCAGCGACGCCATGGTGGCGTGGCTGGCTGTGTGGGGCCATCTTTGCGGTGCAGGCCCTGCGGAGATGGTGGCAGCGGAGACGTCGGGGCACCATGAGTTGCTGCGGCAGTGGTGGACGGGATCTCGTCATGGTGGTGTGGTGGACGGGACTCCAAGGCGCCGCGTGAGGCCGCACACGGTGGCCGTCGGCGGCGTGAGGCGAATTGGCGGTGGTATGCGGCACCGCGACTGTGGGTTGTGCGGCGCGAGGAGGTGCGAGTTGGCCACGACGCATGGTGGCACGTCTGCGCTGCCGGCTCCGGGGGACTTCTTGTGTTGCCGGGTTGTGGACGTGCAGATAGGATGTGATTCTCCGGGCGAAAGCCTCGCCGGCTTCCTGCCGGTGGTGATGACAATGACGTCCGAGGGCGTCGTTCTCCCTGTTTGGGGTGTCATCGAGCCTATCCCTTCAGCGCAAGTTTCTCCGGGCAAAAGCCGTGTCCACTTGTTGGACGAGCGACGGCGGCGCTTTTGGCGTCATTACCTTCTTGAAGGCGTCGTTGGTGGAGACACTTCTCTGGCAGGCGGTGGAAAGCCTGCCGGTGGCTTGGCAGGGCGGCTCGATGTAGGTGGAGAACTCGAAGGGGGTTGCCTAGCTCTTGTGGCGGTGACCAAAATCATACTGGCGGCTAAGAGTTGTCACAAGGATGTTGGATCTTGCTACTTGCAGCGGACTGCAGCGGTTGACATTGCTTGGCAATTATTAGTGCGGCGTGGGACTGCGTCGAAACGCGGCGCTTGCGGCACCATCATCGTGGGACGGCTTGGCTTGCAGCGGAATGCGGTAGGTTGCTCAGCTTTGCTCGGCAACTCCGGTGTGGTACATCGTCGAAAGATGGCGCAAGTGACAACTTGGCATGCTAGTATGGCGGCGGAGGCTGTTGCATGGGTGGCGCAACGTGATGCGGTCGTTCGGCGAGCGCGGTTTGGCTATTTGATGGGGATCTTGAAACACGGGGCAACACCATTCATCATCCTGATGGCGACTTAAGGAACGGATCTGCGACATGGAGTACTATGGCGGACGTGGCGAGGCCCCCACGTGCGATGTATTCTATATGGCAACAAGAGCGAGGAGGTGGTCCAGCGGTGGGTGAGGCGAGGCTCCCGCGCGTTGTGTCTTCGCGGTGGTGACGGCGAGACAGCATGCGTGAGGTTCGGATTCGGTGGTTTCACTCTTTTAGATGGTGTTTGGTGGGGCAACGGCACTACGGCGACAGGTCCTGCATAGCGGTGGTCTTCTTGGTGTGGTGCGGTCTGTTTTCCTCGACTTCTTATCGACACAGGATTGTGTTTCGACGGCGACTTCCTAGGCTGGAGGACGTTGACTGTGGTGGCAACTTGGCTTGCTCGGCTGCCGTGACTTTGCAGTTTTGAGTGTTTACTCGTGTTGATGTCCCAATCCAACCGGGTGAGAGTTGAGGAGTGGCGTTTCTCAGCAGAGTCGAGTTGTGGAGTTCCCCGTGTTGACGTCCCAATTCAACCGAGGGTATCTTCTTTTTTCGTTTCTTTTCTTTTTTCCCTGTCTATGGTCTCCTAGGACTGTAGTCTTGTATTTTTCTGCTATATCAATAGAAACTCGCACTATCTTGTGCGGTTCATCAAAAAAATAACGGTAGTAGCTGACGCATCGTTGTACTGTACGCGGATGTAATCAACCGATGCTCCGTGACGCCTGACACGCCTGGCGCTGTACCACTCCGAGAGTGTGTCACGTACTAGCGCAGTAGCACAGTTAATTTAGTTGTTGCACGTAGCTGTCCAAATTAAGTGCGGCAAATTAAGCGCGCCACGGGGAACAAATAAATAGGTAATGATTTCTCTACAGCCGGCCGTATTTTGTTCGATTGGAGCAGCCGCCTGAATCTATCCAATATCCAACAAAACATTTAATTCGAATCGCCCCACCCACCCACTCCTCTCCCCATTCCCCTACCCCCTTCTTCCTCGGCAGATCTACCGCCGCCTCCTCCAATGGCGTCCCTGCGCTCTCCTCCGCTCCTCCACGCCACCACGTCCTCCCTAGGCTCCCCTTCTCTCCCCTCCCCACCCCACCGCAACTCCTTCCTCCCCTCCTCCCCTCGTCCCCCAACTTCCTCCCTCTGCGGCGGCATGCGCGGGAGGACACGGCGATGCGGCGTGGCGAGGACCGCCCTCCGCGGTGGCACGCGGGCATGCGCGTGAGGACATGGCGGCCCGGTGCGACGAGGATCTCCCTCCACGGCGATGCACGGGAACATGAGCGAGGACACGGCGGTGCGGCGCATCGTGGTTGAGGCGGCGATAGGGACGAGGACCGGTGGCTTGGATGCTACTACGGGTGGGGCGAGGAGCGGCACAGATCCGTGGGTGCTGCAGCGTGGGATGGTGATGCCGCAGCGCGTAGGGGCGGTGTTTCACCTCATGATTATCACCGCCAGGTAATGGTCCTCCTCCCCCTTGCATCTCCTTGATTGAGGCATGGATAGGTTAGGATTTGAAGAATTGGAGCTAGGGGTTGGGTGGGGGTTAGGCACAGAGAGGCGCTCTAGCCACTAACGAGCTCGACAACGTCAAGGCCAAAAAGGCTTCCACGTCCTTTGAGCCCCACCCTCCTTCTCGCTGGATCTAGCACCCCTACACCAGCATGCATTTTTGGTCATTTTTTCTGAGCAATTTAGTGTATCCATGCTAAGCATTTACTGCAATCTCTTGTGCTGAAATAGTTGCCTGTTGTATACATAATCCTGCAATAGGACTCATGTATTTTTCTAGTGGCAGTAGGGGGGTTGGTAGAGTTCGTGCCTAGTTGCTAGATTGAGTATAAGGAATAGGGTCAAGTTTTAAATACAATAGAGGATGATAACTAAGATCAGTAGCTTAAGAGTTAGTGTATTGATATTTAGACATGTTTTTTTCATCAGAAGAAATGAGTAGCTTAACTGAATGATAGCTAGAGCTAGAGCTAGAGCTAGATAACTGAATACTATATTATCCTTATCTTTAGTTTCTTTTTACAAGTGAAATGGGTTAGCTTAATAGTTGTTTTCGCTGATGTAGGTTCTAGCATTTAAGTTGAAGCCAAGCAGTTTAGTGATTATTTAATACCAATTTAGTAATCCAGTATAGGCAATAATATTATATTTATTAGGCAATAACATAATTTATTAACTAAATATTTGGTTTACTAGAATTCATTTGTAGGCTGTATATATGTTAAATCTACAAGCGGATTGTGCATTTTTTAGTCTACCATTGTTTTGTATGAAAATACCATCACGGAAGATATGTGTTAAATATTTGTGAAACACTAACTCTGCATGCTGAACCTAATCTTAGCAGCTCTGTGTAGTGTGTTTTCTTTTATTTTGGTGAAATTATTTTGGTGCGGGTAACAAGTCCACTGTTTTGCTTTTTTTTTTAAGTAAAGCTCACTGTTTTGCTATGTCTATTTGTCTTAGAGATATACTGGTGTAACTAGCCCAATTTTTCCAGTGAAATGTGTTAGCTTAAAAAAAATTTCTGCTGTGGTGGACATTCTAGCAGAAATTTGACTGCCACCTATTTTCTGAATCGCTTGGATATATTGCCTATGCAGAATCATATAGTTTTTCTTTATAGTTGTGTATATTGCATAGTGCAGACAACGCATTAATGATTCACCTGAGAACCTAGTTAATGCTATTCAAATAACCATAATAAGTTACAATGACAAGAGGGCAGAAGCGGCGGCATGGTCGTGCTGCCTCATCTAATGTGGTATATCAACCTCTCTTTTTTCTGCTTCTTGTTTTCTCAGTAGGCAACGATACGTTTTAGTATATGGCATTTTACTTTGTTAGGAAATAAAAAAGAACAGCAACTTCAGAAATAAATATGGTTCTGGATTATCCAAAATAATATACTTCATTAGGCATTAATATGGTTCTGTTTAGGCAATAATATGGTTCTTAACTAGGCAAAATAGTTTACTTCATTAGGCAATGTTTGATTTAAAATTTTTTAATTCATTTTCATTGGCTGTCTGAAGTACAAGGTAATATACAACCATCAGCACTGCTATTTAACACAGTACCTAGTTCCTTAGCCTAACCACATGAAAGTTAATGCTGTGTGCAGTCATCATGAGAGTACATATTCAAAATTCATTGGGGTACAATATAGGCTAATTTAGACAGATATGTGGTTCTTAATTAGGCACTAATATAGCACTAAAAAGGTAATATAGTTTACTTGGTTAGGCAATGTTATTGGATATGTAATTTTCAATATGTTGTATAGAGATAACAGCATTCCCAATAGATTTAAAAGCAAGTTCTTTAGAACTATTGTTCAGCTTTTGAAGCATGATCTGAACTATTGTCACATAAATAGGAGCTTTCCTACTAGATCCCATCTGTTGCTCTTTTCACTAGACTTGTACTTCCTTTTTCTCTGTATGGAGGGGTAGCAGGCTCTTTGGCAAACATTTATGACAACATGGGTAAAATTTAGTTCACACCGTCATACTTTTTTTTTCAAGCTCACTTCCTAATTTGTATACAAAAACGAATATCTGGTTGTTAGACTATGCAGCCTTATTTTCTTTTTCTATACACATTATGCAGCCAGCCTACTCGGCTCTTTTTATCCATATCACTTCCCTGTAAAACTGCAGCTACTAGTGCACATTGGCATTACACCTTTTCTAGGTAATTATAGAAGTCATGGTCATAAGAAAATATTCTTATGCAGTAACAAAGTAGTTTAATAATATTGAATTGGTATTTAAATAGTACTGAGGTAGTAAGTTAATAATATTTGGTAAGCAATTTTAAAATGGTCAGACCAAGCATTTAAATAGTACTTAGCTATTCCCTGCTCAATTGAACAATTGTATTTCTTGACTCAAATAAAGCACTTGTATTGTATATAGATGCTCTAATTCTGTGCATATGTGCACAAATGTCCTAATAGAGCTATTATTTCATCTACAGGGAAGGAGGCTGCCCAAACGATTTGTGAATATCTAAAGGATGAACGATGGTTTACATTAATCTAGAAGAAGATGCAGATGCAGTAAGACTTGATTTGAGATTTTGAAGAATTTGCTTGTCCATACTCAAAGCTCCAGAAAAGAAATATTTTTGCTGCAGGCAAGATATGAATGAGCTCATACAATGACGTGATAGTCAAAACTAGTGACACTTCACTTTGCACGGTGAGCTTCTCGAGAAATTTTAGTTCTCCTTGGTGACCAACATCTTAAACTCTTTGTAATATGCTCATAATAAGTAATATGGTGACTAATATTATCTTTTTTCACCCAATAATATAGATCATTCATGACAAGCGGTGGTGGGTCGCCTCACCTCACCTTAATGCTTTAAAAACACTGATTTCTTTTGCAGCCCCTATAAATCTACATATCCTTCCCTCTTTTAATTATGTTGTTTGCTTGATGCTCTTAACTCCAAAATGCAATTACCTCCACAAAACAATGATGCCTCAGATACTTTTTATGCAGGATAGTTATGTCAGATCACCAAGCAATTTGTCCATTGTGGTGTCGCATTTTTGTGTTCTTGTTTTAGCAATATTTGATATGTTGATGATTTTTTCTATTTTGGTTCTACTGATCAATTTCTAAAGCTAACATTTATTTTTAGTTAAGCATCTTTTCTAGTTACAACTAAGCATTTTACTTTTGGCTCTTTAGCAACTTTTAGACTAATATATTGCATTCTGCAATTATAGCTAGGACTTTAGCATTTCTCCAATAACAATTGAGCAATTCATATATCATGGTTTAGCATTTTTGCAATTGAACCATGGAGATAAACCTGATGAAATATTACTAGAGGTATTTGTTAGGACTCCCTCTCCTAGAACTGAACGTCGTTAAGTCCAGCTGCCCTAGTTCCTTTGAGCAATTTTTTTTAAAACTCATAAGGTTGTTTGTGTAGTTTACTGCCGGTCTGTCAATCAATTAGGTTTGTTTTCTGATTGAGTTCAGCAGCTACTGTTTACTAATAACATTTTTCTTGTGTACCTATTGATTGTCCATTGACTATTAGGATACATAAGCTAGTTCTTGCATGCTATAAACTAACTGATCTGCTTCTCTTTTTTCTCATTGTATGACAAGTCATAAAAAAAGATCATCAGTTATGCAAGTACGACGATAACGTGCATTTGTAATACTATGTTGGTAGATCTCTTTTTAGTAACATACATGCACAGCACCATGAGTCATGGATGTTTAGTTTTGCGTGTGATGTAGTTTTGGGTTTAGAGAGGCAAATATGTTTGTGTAAATAACCAATTATTACCCAATTTGCAGGATTTACAATCATTTGCAGTTCAAAATCATGTGTTGTATATCAAGACATGTACATTCTGATATGCCTATGCTTTTTTTTCTGGTCCTCAATCATCATTGCATTTGGGCTGCGGTGTTAATTTTTCCAAAAAGAGTAAGCAGTAGCTGGTCTGGACATTCGGTTGCCAAAAAGGGATAGGACGTACGGCTGGCCTAATTTACGGCCGGCCGTACGTTAGTCATGTCCATAAAAATAAGAGGGGGCTCGACGTGTACCGATCCTGCGTTGGAGCAGGTGGCATGCAAGATTCTACAGCCACCATGCGATGCTATCTTACTATTATTAATTGGAGACTTTAGACCTAGGATCCTAGGTGGGCTCATTTGAAGTCTCCATATGAAGCCACCCAGAATCTTAAGTGGACACTCTAAAAAAAGAAAAAAATTCTATAAACTCTCACAAAAATTAAAAATATCTAGCCATCAATCTAACAACTCTAATTATAATAGCCATCGGATCTATTATATTTTCTTATAAATTATCCACCTCTGCCATTATGTAAATAGACTAAAATAACTCCCTAAAAATGTATCTAAATTGCCAACATCTGCCATTATAAAAGAAATCTAAAGTAAACCCCCTAATCTTCATGTAAATTACCCACCTATGCCATTATAACACAAATAACTCCCTAAATTTACATATAAACTATCCAATTATATCATTATTAGAAGTTAAATTACTCCTAAATCTAAATATAAATTATATAATTATAGTAAAATATTAAAGTGTGCCTAAATCTAAATATAAATTATATAATTATAATAAAATATTAAAGTGCATCAAATATCGGCCGCTATTACGGCCTATGCCCGGATTCATATATTCCCATATATTTCCAGGGAGGATTGCTATTACACTGATACAGATAGTATGGTCACAAAATCCCCTCTTCCAGAGGAAGATGTATCTCCTACTGTCTCATAGAAGTTCAAACTCGAAAGAAAGATTAAGAAAGCTATCTTTTGGCGCCTAAGGCGTATTATATATACCCGAGTGGGGATGATGAAGAAATCATCAAGCATAAGGGAGCTGGTAAAGCGATGGCTGACCGTGAATGGTTCGAAACCATGCTGGAGGTGGACACTCTAAAAAAATAAATAAATCATATAAATTCTCACAAAAAACAGAAACATCTAGCCATCAATCTAACAACTCTAATTATAATAGTCATCGGATCTATTATCTTTTCTTATAAATTACCCACCTCTGCCATTTTAAAAAAAAATCTAGAGTAACCCCCTAATCTTCATATAAATTACCCACCTATACCATTATAATACAAATAACTCCCTAAATTTGCATATAAATTATCCAATTATATCATTGTTAGAAGTTAAATTACTCCTAAATCTAAATATAAATTATATAATTATAGTAAAATATTAAAGTGCATCAATATAAAATTCTAAATTACTATTTATATTATTCCTAATATACTACACACGAAATTTATATATGTATTAGAATACATGTGAGGTGTGATGTAAAATGAAATTTATTATAACTAGATAACGATCAATATATATTTTAGAATATGTATTAGGATATTTAATTGATAAAAAAGAGCATGAGATACATAATTATAATTCTTGAACTCATTCTTATATTAATTTTAATTAGCCCGTGTGGAAGCACGGGTTGATAGGCTAGTAATAATAACATTAATAATAATATTAGTATTAAGTAGCATTATAGTTAGTGATGTTACTCGCATAGTAATATAGTATGTTGGTTCCCTGGTCATTATTGTACTTTGCAGATTTCGGCGATGCAATAATGCCTCGGTTGATGTGACTGGATCTGTGGAACAACGGGGGGTGCGAGCTTTAGATCATGCACAAAAAGAAGTCACCGGCAGTTAAATGTGAAATCAGCAGGAGGTACTGGTGTTGCAAGTAAAAATTGTACTTCCTCCTCCATCCAAAATAAATACACTTTTAAAATTCAAAATTTTATTTTAAAATATGTGTACATCTATAAATAAATAGAACAACCTATCACTAGTTGCATGTAATTTGTCACGAGCATTGATTAAGCACCCATAGCAGCAGTGGCACTGGCACGTCGGTTTGCCGCAACACAGTACGCCGCAGGGCGGATGAGGAATGTGCAGCAGATCGACGTAGAGACTCTTGCATGCATGGTACTACTAGGCCAAGCTGCGCGCTCCGCCGCGCTGGAAGGGCCAGGCCACACTGCCTCCCGGACAGCGACGGCAGCGGCCTCTCCAGCGACGGCAACAGAAAAAATAGCAGCAGCACAAAAAAGAAAAGAAAATGAAAATGAAAAGAAGGGGAAAAAAAGAGACCCAACCTAACATACGGCTCAGACCATAGAAACCCTACCCACGCCTTCTCCTCCCGTCCCCTACGCCCACACGCCGCCGCCACCAGCGTCGCCGAAGCCGCGCATGACGGGGATGTTCGGGCACGATGGGTAGGTGAAGTCAACGCTCCTGAGATCCAGGTGCCCCTTCACGGCAAATGGACAGGCATAGGAACACAGTGAGCATCGAAAGAGAAGACCAGGAAGCATAGGGGAAGAAGAATAGTGAGCATCGGAGACCCAGACCCAAGGCAGAATGTAATGAAGGCAGCGCATACTCATGGGAGAAGAAGGGAGCAGGAGTGTCATCCCTGTCTAGCTAGCTTCTCTCTGTCGAGTCTTCGAGAGAAAGGGCGAACGAAAGTGCCAAATTCCATGGAGTGGCGTTGTCGCGTCCGTCGAGGAGATGTGGAAGCGGAGTGGGAGTTGGAGGTACGGTGGAGCCACCGACGGGGACGGGATCGCGGAGCCACCCGCGTTGGGCCGGCCGCGCCGCCGCGCCATCAAGTGGAGGGGGAGGGGGAAGCGGAGGGGCAGACTGAGGGGAACATGGAGGTGGAACCAGCTACGGAGAGGGGAGGGAGGGGGAGGGCAGAGGCAGATGGGGAGCGGGGAGGGGAGCTGAGGAGTAGGCTGAGAGGGTTCTTTTTGCAAAAGGACTGGACCGCGGGTTCAATATCTTGAAAAGTCAGGGACTTTTTCGAAAAACGACCAAAACGGACTCGCAATGACACGGCTCAACGCTATGCGCCGCAAGCGAGGGCCAACGACGCACGGCTCGGCAAAACCAAGGGCCGCGTCGCGCGTCTCTCTCCAAGCGGCACGTGTCACTCTGTGGACAGCCGAGCGCTCCCAGGCTTTCCTCTCCACGGTGTATAATATTTAGAGTACTAGTACTACGGTGCGCCAGTATTATTTGCAACGCTGGCTGCGCTGGGCTCAATGGCAATGAGGCATTGAGGCCACAGTGTTATTATTATTGGCTCCGGCAGCAACGAGCTGGAGAGGCCGCACCTCTGCTTCGTTTACCCCGCATCCCGCAATGATCTCGCAAATTATTAGACGCATCAGGTATTCAGATCTTCCTCCCTTCCACCCAATCTTTCTCCTAGCTGAGCTGGGGCGTTATTGTTTCTTGTTCCACCACACGGGAACCGAACTCTGATCGACCAAACTATATATGGCCGTTTCTCAATAAGCGAATTTGTTAAGTTGGCACTACTAGCACGCTTGCGAGAATCTGCATACAGGTCGTCCAACTTGCTTTCGCCGCAAAGTTTTACACTTTTACTAACAAGATGCATCGCCTTGTGATGCAGTACTAACTACGAAAGACGTGTCAGTATGTGTACTAACTACGAAAGCAATGCATCGGCAGCAGTTGAGCATGCACCCGATCGATCGATGCTTGCATGCAATGTACATATATACGACTCCGGCCCGTTGCCGTTGCTTGATGGAATGGTTGTTGGATTCAATCCATGGAATAGAAGGCGACCGCCCAGGGGGCGATCTAACGAACTCCCTCGCTCTCTGGGGAAAACGAAAATCCAACGACCTGCACGAACGTACGGTTACTTCCTCCTCCTCCTCCGCCCCAATTAAGCCTGATCGAAGCAGCTGCTAAGCTAGCAGCACCACGACTTGATTCCGTGTACTACAGTACAGAGGCCACAGACTAAACACAACACCACACGCTCTGCTCGCACCGGTCGGTAATGTTGCTTACTTGGTCCTGTTCCTTAACGCCTCCATATGGCTACCGGAAGATTGTTGCCGCTGCTAGAACGCTAGACGAATTATAGCCAGTTAGCCACCATGAGCTACAGCTTGCGTACTAGCTAGCTAGCTAGCCCAGGCAAGTCCTCGAAAACAAAAACAAAAAAAGGCGCTGCTAATGAGAAAAAAGGCGCGCGACCCGAATTAGGTGGGGGTGGGGGAGTTAATTAATTAGTGCACGGTTTGGTTGGCAACTTTGCATGGCTTGAAGAGGAGGGAGCCGAGCCGCGCTTTTCTCCGTTGTGGCGTTGTTGGCTAGCCTAGCAAACGGCTCAATCATGCAGGTTACTCATGCAAGGCAAGTGCACGTCACGCCATCTTCCCTTTCCTGACGGCGACGGCCTCTTTCTCCCCCCTCCTGGCTCCTCCTCCTCCTCCTCGCCGTAGCCACCAACCACTCTACGACCTCCGGCTCCTCTCCTCTCTCTCCCTCCTGCGTGCCGCGCGCGCGCGCGGGAGAGAGGAGCGAGAGGAGGCAGCGGCCGGCCAGCAACGTGTGGCTGAGCCGGCCGGCCCGTGCCGCGTAATCCGATGTGCAATGCGGCCACCGAGCTGCGTCGCTTCGGGCTCGCATAACTTCAAAGAGGAGCCAAGCCACCATGATGCGCCCCGGCTCTCGTTCATTCCCTCGCTAGATTCTACTTACTACTACTCCGGTACTCCTAATAGTCCCAGGGTTGCCACCTTTTCCTTTTGCTCGCTCCCTCGCTCTTGTGCTGCGCGCGTTTTGCTTTCCTTTCTAGACCGAGGAGGCAGCAGGCATGTCAGGATCATCAAGGACCTCTTTGGTTCGTTCTATTCTAGGAACTTCTAAAAGAGAATCTTACATGCATGGAGTACTAAATGGAGTTTATTTACAAAACTTCTTCACGAATGGATGTAATTTTTCGCGATGAATCTAATGACGTTAATTAATTAATGATTGGCTACAGTGATACTACAGTAACCATCTTCTAATCACACAGTCAAAGGCCTCATTAGATTCTTCAAGGTTACTAACACAGGGGTTCTGGAGTTAGTTTTGTAAACTGTCTTTATTTAATCTTACTATTACTAATTGGAGGGTCCTTTGAAGTCTCCACATGAAGCCACTTAGAATCCTAGGTAGACACTCTAAAAAATAGAAAAATTCTATAAATTCTCATAAAAATCAGAAACATCTAGCCATCAATCTAACAACTCTAATTATAATAGCAATCGGATCAGTTATCTTTTCTTATATATTACTCACCTCTGCCATTATGAAGATAGACTAAAGTAACCTCCTAAACATGTATCTAAATTACCCACCTATGCCATTATAAAAAATCTAAATTAACCCCTAATCTGCATTTAAATTACCCACCTATGCCATTATAATACAAATAGCCCCCTAAATTTGCATATAAATTATCCAATTATATCATTATTAGAAGTTAAATTACTCCTAAATCTGAATTTAAATTATATAATTATAATAAAATATTAAAGTATCAATCTTACTATTACTAATTGGAGGCTCCTTTGAAGTCTCCATATGAAGCCACCTAGAATCATAGGTGGACACTCTAAAAAATAGAGAAATTCTATAAATTCTCATAAAAATCAGAAACATCTAGCCATCAATCTAACAACTCTAATTATAATAGCCATCGGATCTGTTATCTTCCCTTATATATTACCCACCTCTGTCATTATGAAGATAGACTAAAGTAACCTCCTAACCATGTATCTAAATTACCCACCTATGCCATTATAAAAAATCTAAAGTAACTCCCTAATCTTCGTTTAAATTACTCACCTATGCCATTATAATACAAATAGCCCCTAAATTTGCATATAAATTATCCAATTATATCATTGTTAGAAGTTAAATTACTCCTAAATCTGAATTTAAATTATATAATTATAATAAAATATTAAAGTATCAATCTTAATATTACTAATTGGAGGCTCCTTTGAAGTCTCCACATGAAGCCACCTAGGATCCTAGGTGGATACTCTAAAAAAATAGAGAAATTCTATAAATTCTCACAAAAATCAGAAACATCTAGCCATCAATCTAACAACTCTAATTATACTAGCCATCGGAACAGTTATCTTTCTTTATATAATACTCACCTCTGCCATTATGAAGATAGACTAAAGTAACCCCCTAAACATGTATCAAAATTACCTACCTATGCCATTATAAAAAATCTAAATTAACCCCCTAATCTGCGTTTAAATTACCCACCTATGCCATTATAATACAAATAGCCCCCTAAATTTGCATATAAATTATCCAATTATATCATTATTAGAAGTTAAACTACTCCTAAATCTGAATTTAAATTATATAATTATAATAAAATATTAAAGTATCAATCTTACTATTACTAATTGGAGGCTCCTTTGAAGTCTCCACATGAAGTCACCTAGAATCCTAGGTGAACACTCTAAAAAAATAGAGAAATTTTATAAATTCTCACAAAAATCAAAAACATCTAGTCATCAATCTAACAACTCTAATTATAATAGCCATCGGATCTGTTATATTTCCTTATATATTACCCACCTCTGTCATTATGAAATTATGAAGATAGACTAAAGTAACCCCCTAAACATGTATCTAAATTACCCACCTATGCCATTATAAAAAATCTAAAGTAACCCCCTAATCTTCGTTTAAATTACCCACCTATGCCATTATAATACAAATAGCCCTTAAATTTGCATATAAATTATCCAATTATATCATTATTATAAGTTAAATTACTCCTAAATCTGAATTTAAATTATATAATTACAATAAAATATTAAAGTATCAATCTTACTATTACTAATTGGAGGCTCCTTTGAAGTCACCTCATGAAGCCACCTAGGATCCTAGGTGGACACTCTAAAAAAAATAGAGAAATTCTATAAATTCTCACAAAAATCAGAAACATCTAACCATCAATCTAACAACTCTAATTATAATAGTCATCGGATCAGTTATCTTTCCTTATATATTACTCACCTCTGCCATTATGAAGAATTGAAGATAGACTAAAGCAACCCCCTAAACATGTATCGAAATTACCTACCTATGTTATTATAAAAAATCTAAAGTAACCCCCTAATCTTTGTTTAAATTACCCACTTATGCCATTATAATACAAATAGCCCCCTAAATTTGCATATAAATTATCCAATTATATCATTATTAGAAGTTAAATTACTCCTAAATCTGAATTTAAATTATATAATTATAATGAAATATTAAAGTATCAATATAAAAATCTAAATTACAATTTCTATAATTACTAATATTATTATTTATATAAAAATACTACCCATGATGTGTCACCATGTATTTATGTATGATGGAAGAGATAAGACTACCAATTTACGAACAAATAGTTCAACTAAATATATATATCGAATACATGTGGAGGTGGGATGCAAAATAAAATCTATTATAACTAAATAATGATAAATATATATTCTAGAGTATTTGTTAGAATATTTAATTGATGAAAAAATGTGAGATACATAATTATAATTATCGACTTTATTCTTATATTAATTTTAATTAGCCCGTGCGGAAGCACGGGTTGATAGGCTAGTACTCCTAATTAACGGTTAAAGTGTTTTCTATGATCTTCTAGGAAGAAACCAAATGGGGCCCAAGCCTCGCGTAATGAGAGAATCAGGCAGGATGATCTGTCCTTTAATTTTTGTTTTCCCCACAACAGGGACACGCACTCGATCACCACGGTAAATCATTGCTGGTTATTGTTATTAGTGGGGCAGGATCATCAAGGGACATGCATGCACGATAGGATTCTTCACCCTTAGCTACCACCATGTACACGTACTCGCAGACGTGATAGCAGCTCTGATGAAACTCTCACACTGATGAACTGATGATCCATGGTGGTGGCGCATTCCCATAATTTCCTTCTTCCTTTCTCTTTCGACTACGTGTCTGTCTGAACTCCGAAGGAGCGTCAACGTCAGATACCCAGGCGTGCCAGCACGGCATGCATGCCGGACGTCGTAGCAGTTTTTCGTATCCGGGCGCCCCGGCTACCAGCTTGATCGGTACTGAAACTGGAGTTCCCTTGAAGGAATAAACAGATACGAAAAGGGAGAGGGCGACGTCTAGATACACCGACGCAAGTTGTGTCGAGCGCATTATACGTGTCGTTGTCGCCCTTTCTTCCGATCCCTCCCTGCGCTTTTTTTTCCCTTGCGGGTGAAAGAGGCCGGCCGGTTTGTCTTTTAACCACTGTTGCTACCTCGAGTGAAAGGGACCGGAAAACCTAGCTGCCTGCTGCCATGGTGAGTGAGAGACTGAGAGGTAACTTCCCGGGCAGAAGATCTTCCGAACGGTATCTGTGGACAGTATCGGATTCGGCGACATGTTTTTTTTTTTACTTTAGAGGAAGTATTATGATGGTCTATACACATGCTGAATGTTGAGGTGGAGGAGAGAGAAGAGAAGAGAAAGAAGTGGGCTATAAACTTAGTCAATTTCGACATAAGAACCAAAAAATTTTGTGAGATAGACAAGTAGGCCATGTATTAATAGTGGAGAGGTAAACCACTGTACTAGTGGGCTGAGAGATGAGCTGCAAAGACTCTTGCAGCCAGCAGCAGGCACGTTTAGTTTCCAAAAAATTTCCTACAGTACCCATCCCATCAAATCTTCGGATACATACATGGAGCATTAAATGCAGTTGAAAAAATAATTAGTTACACAGTTCAATTGTAAATGACGAGACGAATCTTTTAAGCCTAATTAGTTCGTGATTGGACATTAATTGTCAAGCAACAACGAAAATACTACAGTACCCAAATCAAAAAAAAACACGAACTAAACAGACCCTAAATCATCAGCGTTGCTCTTACTGATATGCATGCCTTGAGTTTCACTCATGAAGCAGGTTTATTACCAGGCGAGATGTCAATTATTGGTGAAAGCTTTCGCACTTTAGCGGGCATCATATCTCTAGTGAAGTCAAGATTCTCACTGAAACCCATAGAAATTGTCACTAATAATCATCGATCTGACAGAGTACCATGCATTGTACCCCAAGCATTATTCTCAGCCATGCATCCAAACCACTCCCAGCCCTCTGAATGAGGGGGGGGGGGGGTCAGACAAGCATGAGTTCCATGCATGGCCGGTATCCTTTGCTTGCCTGCTCCAGCATGTGTGCCCAAAATCTCCCAAGAAACAGGTCACCTGTCTAAAGAGTGAGTTAATGCATGGGTACTTTACTTCACTGTCCATGCATGCAGTTGCAGCTGAGATGAGAGCAGATCGAGCACAATGCTGGTGCACGACCGTTAGGGGCTTCTAGTTCTAGCTAGGAGAGTACCAAGCTATGGCTAGCTAGACAGGTCCCCAACTGAAATCTAGCTAGCGAGCAGTGCGGAGAAGTACAGCTGCAGCAGGCTGGAGACGCTAAGCGCGACCCTGATAGGCCACCAAACTCCCACACGGCCCGTGGTTGCAACCTCGGGTGGATGGTCTCCGTGCTACGCTAACCTGCATGCTTTCTCCAACGCACGCTAGCTAGCCCTTCCCCCGTCCCGCTACATCATTGTCGACGATCCCTTGCGGTTGCAGGCCTCCTCGGCAACTCTCTCTCTCTCTCTCTCTCTCTCTCTCTCTCTCTCTCTCTCTCTCTCTCTCTCTCTCTCTCTCTCTCTCTCTCTCTCTCTCTCTCTCTCTGCATACTATACTATACCGGTACGGTGGTTGTCACCATTTGGCACTAGTCTTCAAGTTACACTAACGAGGGGTACTTACTAGTACTAATCCCGGTACTCAGCTGCTGCTTAAACAACTAGCTACAGTTGCCCGTGTATGTTTCCAGTTTCCCCTCGTGACAACAATGCACTCTATTGTCAAGAACAAGTAACAATAATAGTGTCGTCTGGTCATAACGAAAGAGAAACTAAAGAACTCTACCTCCCACGATACGAGTTGAGTTTCTTGCACCCACTGATTAAAGAACAGGAAAACCTCCCAAAAAGGTCAGCACACACACGAGCTCCACCATGCACGCTGCCACCTTTACCTTGGCGCTTTGTTTCTTTTTCTGGCGTGCGAGCCAAGTGCGGATTCTCTCCTGCATGATCATGCGGCTGGCTTTGCTGTATGATCGCCCCAGCACGGCCCTCATCAGCTCGCTCGATCGCTTTTAGTGTGCTGAACGCCTGAATGATTGCGCAATCGATCGATCGCCGGCGTCCGTCCGATCCTCGAGGCAACGACCGATCGGTGGTCCGTACGTAGAGCTGAACATCTGTATCGCGCTTTTTCCCGTTCCTTTCTTGCTGGTGGTCGTCGTACGAATACGATTGCTATTGTCAGGTGCGCGCGTATGAACTGCTAGCTAGATAGCTGCTTGTTCTTCAGTGATGTGGAGTATCCATCTGGGACCCTCCGGTGAATTGTTTGATTTTGTGCCGGTATCGATCCATCGATCCCTTTAAGCTAGCTTTTCTTGCAGCTGATGAGACCGGAGCGGTTATTATGTGATTTTCACCGAGCTTTCAGGCTTTTGACAAATGTTTCTAGAACTAGTACGTTGGTTATTACACCATGTTGCCATAGCACATTATTCCCAACACGCCCACGAAACTGCGCCATTTTGTTCTTTTTATCCAAAACACCTCATTTATTTGTACACCCTAAACTGTCTAAATTGGTAAAATCATTCATTTTTTTTAAACGAACCAAGCAGGAAAGCTGCCGATTATATTAAAAAGAGGAAGAATGCCCAGACTGGGCAAAACCATTCATGATTTAGGCTAAAAACTAAGGTTCAACTTCACATACCATAAGTGCATAATTTCTATCTAAGATGTGCAATAAGATTTTTTTTATATATGTGTTTCCACTCTTTATTGCGTAAGGTCTGGTATCTTAGATTCCTGTCCTACACACGCCAAAAACGATCAACCTGCATCACATCATGATTGGGCTGGCGAGGGAAAAATTTCTCGACCAGAAAAAAAACGAGAAACCCGATGATCATGTTTATCGGTGGTGGCCGATTTGTCGAAAATTTTCAGTAATTTCGCATCCATGCTGATCCCCTCCCTCCATATATCTTCTGATTTCTATACATTATCATATCTTATTTTTCTTGTTAAATTGTTTGGAGATAATCTAGATTATTTTGTGTACAGTTTGAGAATTTTTTTTTCAAAATTTTATCCAAAAAATGGCAAATCCGATAAATTTCCAAGAAATCCGATAAACATGTTCATCGGCCATCTTTAGTTTTTTTCCCTTACTGGTAAAGTTTTTTTTTTGATGAAAACCATATCTGTATTACGAGATAAGGAATACGTACAAAGACACATACGAATACAGATACGGGACTACAGGATACAGAGGCAGCTGTACCACCAAACACGCAAAGAAGGCCCTAGAAAAAACAGAAATTACAAGAAGGACCCTGGCCTCCATGCGCTCCATCCTCAACGGCGAACTCCGCCGCCGGCCAAGACCGGCGCCCAGAGGTCCCGAAGCCCAGATCCGGAGAAGCCCCATCGCTAAGAAGCTTTGAAACGAGCCGCAGTAGTTACCCGTCACCATGGGCGGGAGGAAGCCGTCGGCGAAGGCACATCGGCCGAGGACGTCCCCCGGACCTCTCTGGACTTGGATCAGCACTCGCCGTCGACAGAAGCCGAGGAGAAGTCGAGGCCGATCCACTCTCCAAACCTCCGCATCTCCCGCAGCTGCCACTGCCTGCAAGACAAAACGCGTCGCGAGCAGCGCCTCGTCGCCAAGGCGATGCCGACGCACACTCCTATACAGATGCCGGCAACGCCGGACTCCACCTCCACGAGCTCGCCGGCAACACCGGAGATAAGCGCTACCGGGACGAGGACAAGCCCGATAGGACTTATTCCCACACAGCGTCGCCGCCGCCGCCGTCTCACCGCCGACGCCGGGAAACGAAAACCAAGACCTACCAGGATCCGAAGCTCCACGCCCTCCATCGACCGGCGCAGGCGCAACGGTCCCCGCGACCTCCAGATGGTCCTGAGGCCACTGGAGGCGGAGGGGACCGCCGGCCCCGCCGGCGGCGACTGCGTCGCCCCTTCTCGGCTCTCTGAGCTGTAGCAAGACGAGAGGATTTGAGAGACTCCACGAAAGGGGCGTGGCCCTTACTGGTAAAGTTAACCCTACGGCGATCACAATCACATTGACCTCGCGACATTTTCCCTCTCCCATACCGAGCTTCCGGACAGATTCAATTTGGACCAAGATACGGTGGCACGTCTTGAACAAAAACGCTCAGAAATCCGACACCATTTCCTGTGGTTTTCGGCATCCTCCGACGACGCCCGACGCCACGGGTGGCTGCTGGAACTGTCGGCGGCGGCACCGCGCGCGCAGTATCGGCACCCGGATCGGGGAGACAGTGATCTCGCCAGGCTAAACCCCTTCCGCCTCCGGGGAAAATCAGCGCTGCTTTTACACGGCGGAGGCCGACCCCGATCCCGACCGCCGGCCAGCCCGACGCCGATCGATCAGGATGGGACGCGACCAGCGACACACCTGCTGGGGTGGTGCCCCGGCTGGCATGCTCTCATTCTCATCGCAGGCAGCAATAGTGGTGGTAAAGGGGCTAACATTTTGAACTAGAAAATTTAAGGATCGGTCTCTAAAAGAGTCGGGCTCTAAACATATGTATTTTTGAACTAAAAATTTTAAAGGCTTTATTGGGCTGTGAAGAGACCACTAGGGCCATGGCCCATTACCACCCCTAGGCAGCAACGTAAGCGCGGGCGCGGCTCGACCGACGTGGCGGCCGGGTTAGTTAGTTACTACCAGAGCAGCTGGGGAGCAGTACTACAGGTGCTGCGTTTTTTCGTTGCGCCCTGACCGAGTGACGAGGGAGCTTACCTCTTGTTTAGTTGCATCCAAAATTCCAAAATTTTATAAAATTTTCCATCACATCGAATCTTTGAACGCATGCATAAAGTATTAAATATAACTAAATAAAATAATTAATTACACAGTTTGTCTGTAATTTGCGAGACGAATCTTTTGAGCCTAGTTAACCCATAATCGGATAATAATTACCAAATACAAACGAAAGTACTACAGTACTAAAAATTCCAAAAGTTTTTGTAACTAAACAAGACTTAATGGTGGTGGTACGGCATGTCACAATAAAACCGTGTGCCGTGGCGGCAAAAATCTCCGTCATATCCCCAACTAACCCCCGGCCTGTTCGATTTCCTCCGTCTTCTCCCGTCCCCTGTCGGTGCGGTCCGCAACGCGCGACGCCAGCCAGCAACCTCTCTCTCTCTCTCTCTCTCTCTGCACTCTGCTGCTGTTACACAACTCGCTTCCTCCAATCCTCCCTGACTCTGCCTCTCTCCCTCCCGAGGACACCGCGCCATTTTTAATCCCACCTTCTCCCACAGACCGGAGGTATCTTAAGCTCCAATCCACTGCTGCTGTGCAAGCTAGCAGCTCTCTCTCTGTCTCTCTCTCTACTCGGCCGGCTTGCTTCGAACCCACTTGATCGCTGCGTCGCCTCCCTCCCCTTCCAACTCCCTCCTCCCGTACGTGCGCAGTTCTCGGCACGCTTCCCCATATATACCCCTCCGGCCGCTCTCGGCGGATAGAGATGCACAGGCAGTGACGCGCACGCATACCGACGGACGAGGTAGCTGCTCACCACCTATCCTTGTTTCCCTCGGCCGCCCGTGTCGGGCGGAGGCGGACTCGTGCGGGGAATGGGACGCCACGCCCACGCGGGCTCCGCCGCCGCCGCCGCCGGCGTGCAGCAGAAGCTGCGCAAGGGCCTCTGGTCGCCCGAGGAGGACGACAAGCTCTACAACCACATCATCCGCTACGGCGTCGGATGCTGGAGCTCCGTGCCCAAGCTCGCGGGCCTCCAGAGGTGCGGCAAGAGCTGCCGGCTGCGCTGGATCAACTACCTGCGCCCGGACCTGAAGCGGGGCAGCTTCTCGCAGCAGGAGGAGGACGCCATCGTCGGCCTGCACGAGATCCTGGGCAACAGGTAGGTGCCCCGGCCGCCACGCTTGCGGGTTGCAATGCGGTTGCGAGAATCCAGCGACGCCGCCGCCGCCAATACCGATGAATTGATTCCGGTGGGTGGTGCAGGTGGTCGCAGATCGCGTCGCACTTGCCGGGCCGGACGGACAACGAGATCAAGAACTTCTGGAACAGCTGCCTCAAGAAGAAGCTGCGCCAGCGCGGCACCGACCCCACCACCCACAAGCCCATCTCCGCCGACGCCGCGGCGGCGGCGGCGGCATTGGACCAGCCGGCGTCGCAGGAACACAAGCCGCCGGCCGCCGACGCCGGCGGCTTCGCGCCGAAGGAGCAGCACCAGCAGGTGTTCGACCCGTTCCCGCTTACCGACAGCTTCGGCGGCGGCTTCGACGCGGCCGCTGGCGCCGCGCTGTACGGCCACCTGGGCGGCGGCGGCAAGCAGGACGCGGCCGCGTTCGTGGACTACAGCAGCGTGCTGGACGTGTCGGAGAACATGGGCTACGGCGAGAGCTCCAGCAACAGCAGCAACTGGAACTGCGCGCCGGAGGCGAGCAATGCGCTCGACGGCGGCGAGGCGGCGCCCCTGCACTGGGCCTCCGGCGAGGAGCAGTCGCTCGAGCACAAGTTCCTGCTGCCCTGCCACGGGCAGCAGGAGCAGAGCCTGCCGCATTTCGACTTCGACATCAGCCGGGGCGCCGTGGTCGGCGACTTCAACCTCGAGTTCTTCTGAGGTTTATTTCAACCTGTGAATTCCAGCGATATAAATTACTACCGTATATAAACTGTTCCTAAAGGCATTTCACACAGACCAAACGGAAGCTTATTAGAGACTGTGCTTTGTTATTAATCCCCCCCTCCCTTCCTAGCCGTCCTTGTTACTCCTTCTCCTTAGTCCTTAACAATGTTTTTTTAACGTTTCTTTGTTCTCCTGTTTTCAGTATGGGTAAAATAAGGGCATATACAAATATAGTACAAATGTAAACACAGTGTAGTTACTATATATACAGTACTGAGGTTTTGTAAGAATAAGTTTCTTACTTTCTGTACCCAGTCCAGTGACTCTTGTCTAGTTGTCTACCACTGAAGGACACTGTATATTGTTGGCGTTTGCTGCATTCCCCATCTGAACCAAGAAAGAAATCAGAAGTGAACAATGCATGTGTCCGAAAATTCGATGGGATACTTACTGTAGCAAAATTTTTGGAAAGTGAACGGGGCCTAATTGCGTGGGGCAGGTCGCCATCATGTTCCTCAGCTTTCCTTGATTTGTGTCCTACGAAAGCAATGAGGACAGCTACGCTGCTGGAATCAGCCATGCGAGGTCAATTTCAACTGTTTGTTTACGTGTGTACTAATGCCTCCTTTTTCTCCCGAAACAACAATTTCGTGGCGTCGTTAATGCTGCTGTTAGCTTGTAATCTAATCTTCCCTCCGAACGTCACCTTTCGCAAAAAGGTACCACGACGACATGCAGGCACCACTGCCGTGGCACTGAATAATGCAACTCAGCACAACACCTCCTGGACTCTGGTAGCCAAAGAAAACTCGACTGGACTGAATTTAATTAAGAAGGAAGCAACCAGCATTTCCGGACGAGAAAACCCTTTGAACTCTAATCACGCCAGCAAGAAGAATTTTTTTAACCCCAATCTAAAATTTGCTCCCCCGTAGAGTTGAAATCAGAACCTCAAGAGTGTTACTACACCCGGAAAAAAAAAGAGTGTTACTACAACCATCTAACTATTCAGCTATAGGTCCGTTCACCTGGTAGCTAAGAAAACATACAACATTTTTAGCCCATGCGTGATTGCAATGGCTGCCATGAGTTTAACTTAGTGATGGAGGAGAATTTGCTAAGTTTACTGCTTCCTCAGGTTTTGAATACATGACGTTTTTTGATTAAATTGATTACTTGTTCTAGACATCATACATTAGAAAACAAAGTGAGTACGCCTTTTCTTTTCCCCCCTTGAAAGCTTCTCTTGTTGGCAAATGAAAAATATCGTACCGGCCTGCAAGCCACTGGAGCCCCCCACAATTGCAATGACTTGTCTGCATGTAAGAATCAATCTCTATTTCCTTGTTAATGCTGGTGTTTGCGTCTAATCTAATTCTCCGCTCCGGAGGCCACTTTTGCTGAAAGGTCCTGGTCTCTGGTACGTGCACCACTGCCACTGACAGACACTGAACGATGTACTCCAGCCGTGTTCGAAGAGAAACAGAGGACGAGCGCAATTAAAGAAAGACGTCAACTACCTTCGCTGGAGCGCAATTAAACAGAGGACGAGCTCGCAGGCATGAGCAGCGCCGACGGCTGCCATGGGAGCAGTTACGGTTTGCTCGGGACGGCGTGCGGCACTGAACATGGAAGCCCAACTTTTCGCTGGGAAATCATTGAGTCGTTCTAGGCCGCCGTGGATAAGCCGGCAGGCAGAGCATCTCGGCTGATCTGTCTTGCCCTACTGTCCGGGTCATTAACAACGACAATCAAGCCAGGGGCCCGGCCCGGCCCGGCCAGCCAGACCGGGCAGGGCATGATGGTGAGCGAGAGCGCGAGAGAACACGAGGGGGTCAATGATTGGGGGCGGCACAGTTCGGCCGGGCCGCGCCGCGCCGTGGAGTGCCAGCCAGGGCGGGCCCGATCGGTGGCGCGGCGGCGAAGAAGACCGACCGCGCGCACGCCAGGCGCGAGCGAGGGAGAGGAGTCAGAGGACTAGAGGAGGAGCCGGCGGGTCGGGGCGGCTCCGCTCGCCGCCGCGGTGACTGGTCGATCGGGACGCACTGGGAGGAATGAAGGCCTCGCTCGGGGCAGCCAGGCCCTGTCGCGCATTGAAGAGCGGCGGTCGGCGGCAGGTTGGCGCGCGCTGTTCTGCCGCCGTACGGCGGCGCGCGTTGGCGCGACATGGAGGCAAACGCATGGCCGCTCTCCTGTCCTGCGGCGAGGCACGGCACCGCACGCACCAGCGAGGCAGGCGCGCGTGTCGCTGACGCTGGTGCTCCGATGGTGGCGAGGCAGCCTTGGGGCGGCTCGGCGCCCACGTTCCCATGCTGCGATTTCCTCTCCAGTCGGCCCGCCCCGGACCGCGCGGCTTGGATACACTGCTTCGGAGCAAAATCGCAAGCAGTTCACAGGCTTAACACTAACCTGACAGTCTGACAGAGAAAAGCCAACATCTCGATCGATGACTACAGACACGACGCATCCCCGAAATACCTCGAACCAAACCTAAACGAAATTCTTACGTACCCAAATCCTTACAAGCAGCAGTACACATATACTATTACGAACTAGTGCGACAGATCAGAACACACGCTGCACGCATAAACACGAGCACACGGCAGACCGACCGAACTTGGACATGATACACACACCCCTAGCGACATGACGCTCCCAAACCCAGCCGACGATCGCTCAGTGGTGGTGTCCCGGGAGCTTCTCCTTGATCTTGTCCATGAGGCCCTTCTTCTCGTGCGCCCCCGCTGCATGCGTCCCCGTGGCCGCCGGCGCCGCGTGCTGCCCGGCCTGCTTGCCGCGCTCCTCGTGCCTGTGGGTGCCCGGGAGCTTCTCCTTGATCTTCTCCTTGAGGCTCTTCTTCTTCCGCCGCCCGCCCTGCCCGTCGTCCTCCGAGGACGAGCTGGAGCTGGAGCTGGAGCTGCCGGAGCGCGCCGGCTGCAGCTGGGCGCTGCCGAACGTGATCTCCTCCACCACCACGGCCGGCTCGAGCTGGCCTCCCATGCCCGCCGCCCCCGCGCCGCCGCCGCCGACCATGCCCTCGTACGCGAGCGCCGGTTCGCCGGGCGCGACACCACCACCGACGCCCTCGTGCGGGTACGCCCCCGCGCCGTACTCGCCCGGCGCCGCCGCCGCGTACCCCGCGCCCGCGGCGTCGCCAGCGCCGTACAGGGGAGCACTGCCGGCGGCCGGCTCCCTCGGGACGGGGTTGCCGTACTGGTCCACCGGCGGCACGGGGTTCCCGTATTGGTCGACGCGCGGGTACGGGTGCCCGTACTCCCCCTGGTACTCCGCCATTGCTGCCCCCTCCCTACCCTACCTCTTGCGACGAGCTTCTTGCCCCTCCCTCTCTGTGCGGCGGACGGCGAGCGTGCCGGCGACTGTTGTTTTCGTGGCTGTGCCGGATGGGAATGGAGGCGAGATGAATGTGCCCGTACCGTGTATATGTACGAGGAACAGGGCGACAGGTCGGCACGTGCGGGAGGACACGCGCGCACGCATGCAGCCGCCACTACTACAAAACAGGCCTTTGTTCCTGGCCATTTGTCCCGGCAGCCTTTGGGCCCGGGACAATAGGTGGCTTTTGTCCCGGGTCCAACGGCTAGCCGGGCCAGCGGGGGGACGGGGGCCTTTTGTCCCGGTTGGAGACACCAACCGGGACAAAATGTGAGCCTTTTGTCCCGGTTGGTGGTTCCAACCGGGACAAAAGGCCCGTGTAGCCTTTTGTTCCGGTTGGAACCACCAACCGGGACAAAAGTTCCCCCTTTTGTCCCGGTTCGTGCCTCCAACCGGGACAAAAGGCCTTGCGCCCCTTATCCCCTTCCCTCTCCCCCCGCCCGAGCCATTCAGCTCACTTGTTTTCTTGCTGTTCTTGGCTCGGGATAGAGGAGTTCTTGCTCATTTCTTCACCACATTTGTGAAGATCTTTGATTCCCCGTCCATCCATCTGCTCTAAAGGTTTGGGGCTTGTTTTTCTCTTCTTCCTTGGCTTGTATAGCTCATTTCATACTTTAGAAATAGAGAAAATGTGTAGCTAGCTCATTTCTTGGACATTTAGCTAGCTAGATTGCATATGTAGGTGTAATTTTCTTTTAGATTTAGATGAGTATATGGATAGTAGAAATTTTTAGAATGAGTGTAGATACTTCATGTGATGTACTTGTATATATGACCATATTGTGGATAGTTGATTTTTTTATTCGTGAATGAATTAATGAAATGAGTATATTATAGAATTTTTTGTATTATGAATGGATTATTTTGACACTCTAGTGATGTATTTAATCAGGCTCACATTGAAACCATCTAGAAGCTAAAAAAATCTTTATTTCGAAACAAGTATACGTCGTTAATCTCCATCCAACGGTGATGGCACTACCTTTCAGGGATACACGATGCGCTATAAGGACGTCGCAAATCGGTTGGTCGCATCACCAGCACTTCCGATTGATAAGAAGACAGCATTTGACGCAGTCAGCATGCCGTTGTTGTACTGAGAGCATATGAACGAGCATGCTGCCTGTGCCAAGTGCTGTGCCTATTAATCGTAAATGTTGGTGCTGCGACTAGCCGATTGGTGACATCCTTGTACCGCACCGTGTCCCCCCGAAAGGCAGTGTCATCACCGCAGGGTTGAGGTTACTGACATATACATTTTCATAAATAAAGGTTTATTTTTTTTCTAGAGGGTTTCTGGATATTGAAAAGAGTGTACTCCTGGAACTGAAGGGTGTCAAAGTAATTAGAAGTTATAGAGATTTCTTTCAATTAATTAGAGATTTCTTGAGGATTAATGATACATTTCGTCTTTTTTTATATAATTTCATTGTTATTTGCAAGAGTTATTAATCTGATCATTGTAATTGTAATAGTAAATAATTTTTGCTTTGTAATGGTAAGAATTTATAATTTTGTGGAAAATAAAGGTATTTTTCAGTAAAATATGGCTTCAGCAGCTGGAGGGAGTGGCGCCGGTGGGGGTGATCGTTGTCCTTCTGGAGAGAAGGGCACAACTCGAGTAGGTCGTCGGTCCAAAAAACCTAGTGCTTTTCATAGGGCAGCGCTCCGTTATTTGGAAAAAGAATATAGAGAATGCATGGCAAGGGGCGAGGAACCTCCGTTTGATCTTGAGGATTTATTGCGGCGTTACGGTTCGTCACCACCAAACTCGGAGGTTTCAGCTCCGCCATCTTATTCTGCGCCAGCAAGAAATCCGTTAAAACATTCTGCGTTCCAACGCAAGGACGGTTGAAAACCTATGTGTTGTTGACCGAATTTTTAAATTTCATGTATAGTACTCCTTTGTTAAGTTCTGTAATGGATTAAGTACCCCTTTTAATTAATCAAGATGTATGATAGATATTGCATATCTTTTAATTATTCATGTTATGTTACATTTAGTTTAATTTAGGTTTGATATATTTTATTTATTCGATACGTGTAAAGAATTCAAATCGATTTATTTAAAATGCAGATGGACCGGCAATGGATGTACAATGCTGACCGACGTTCGAAAGAATTCATTGATGGCCTGCATTATTTTTTGTCTGTGGCTGAGGCAAACAAGCAGAATGGTTTTATGTGCTGCCCGTGTGTTCATTGCAACAATAACAAGGATTACTCATCTTCAAGAATCCTACACAGCCACATTTTCGCAAATGGTTTCATGAAAAAGTATGTTTGTTGGACGAAGCACGGAGAACAGGGGGTTACCATGGAAGACAATGAAGAAGAAGATTTTGACGACCACTTTCCCGGGAATGCTGGAATCGGTGCATTCGATGACGATATTCCCATGGAAGAGCCCGAAGTAGATGTAGCAGAAAATGATCCCAGCGACGATCTGGGGCAAGCATTGCACAATGTGCAGTCAGACTGTGAGAGTGAAACGGAGAGGTTGAAGTTCCAGAAGTTGTTAGAGGACCACCATAAGTTGTTGTACCCAGATTGTCAAAATGGATTTAAGAAACTTGGCACCACCTTGGAGTTGCTGCAATGGAAGGCGACAAATGGTGTATCCGACAAGGGATTTGGTGAATTACTCAAACTTGTTAAAAAAATGCTTCCTAAGGACAATGAATTGCCTGCCACAACGTATGAAGCCAAACAACTTGTTTGCCCTTTGGGACTGGAAGTGCAAAAGATACATGCATGCCCCAACGACTGCATCCTCTACCGAGGCGAGTACGAGAATTTGGATGCATGTCCCGTATGCAGTGCATTGCGTTACAAGATTAGAAAAGATGATCCTGGAGATGTCGAGGGGGAGCCTCCCCGGAAGAGAGTTCCTGCGAAGGTCATGTGGTATTTGCCTATAATACCACGTTTGAAGCGTCTGTTTAGAAATAAAGATAATGCTAAGTTGATGCGATGGCACAAAGAGGAACGCAAGAAAGACTCGATGTTGAGACACCCCGCTGATGGGTCGCAGTGGAGAAAAATAGATAGAACGTACCCTAAATTTGATTTGGATGCGAGAAACATAAGGTTCGGTTTGAGTACGGATGGCATGAATCCTTTTGGTGAGATGAGCAGTGGTCATAGCACTTGGCCTGTGACTCTTTGTCTGTACAATCTTCCACCATGGCTCTGCATGAAACGAAAGTTCATCATGATGTCAGTGCTTATCCCAGGTCCAAAGCAGCCCGGAAATGACATTGATGTGTACCTAAGACCATTGGTCGAAGAACTCTTATTGCTCTGGGGCGATGAAGGTGTACGGATGTGGGATGAATACAAACAGGAAAACTTCAACCTACGAGCATTGCTGTTCGTAACGATCAATGACTGGCCTGCTCTTAGTAACTTGTCAGGACATTCGAACAAGGAATACAAAGCATGCACACACTATTTAGATGATACCGATAATATATGGTTGACTCACTGTAAGAAGGTTGTATACATGGGTCATCGTCGGTTTCTTCCCATCAGGCATGCGGTACGAAAGAAGGGCAAGTATTTCAAAGGCCAAGCGGACCACCGAACAAAACCGATGCACCGTAGTGGTAAAGACGTCTTCAACATGGTAAAAGATCTAGAAGTTGTTTTTGGAAAGGGATCTGGTAGCCAACCTGTTCCGAACGAAAACGGAATGGCGCCCATGTGGAAGAAGAAATCTATATTTTGGGAGCTACCATATTGGGAAGTCTTAGATGTTCGTCATGCAATTGATGTGATGCACCTCACGAAGAATTTTTGCGTCAACCTGATAGCATTCTTGGGAGTGTACGGAAAGACAAAAGATACAGTAGAAGCACGTCAAGAATTGCAACGTATGGAAGAACGAGATGCCTTACATCCACAACAGCGAGACAATGGACGACAATACTTAAGTCCTGCCAGCTATACTCTTAGCAAGGAAGAGAAAGAAACCATGTTTGACTGCTTGAGCAGTATAAAGGTTCCATCTGGATACTCATCCAATATAAAAGGAATCTTAAATTTGGCAGAGAAGAAATTTACAAATCTCAAGTCCCATGACTGCCATGTGCTTATGACCGAACTTCTTCCGGTTGTGCTGCGGGGGATTCTGCCTGATAACGTCCAGTTAACCATCGTGAAGATATGTGCCTTCCTCAACGCAGTTTCTCAGAAGATAATTGACCCGGAGAATTTGATAAAGCTGCAAAACGATGTGGTGCAATGTCTTGTTGGTTTTGAGCTGATATTTCCACCATCTTTCTTCAACATCATGACACATCTTCTAGTGCACCTTGTCAAAGAGATTGATATTCTCGGACCAGTATTTCTATACAACATGTTCCCATTCGAAAGGTTCATGGGGGTACTCAAGAAATGTGTTCGTAATAGAGCTCGTCCAGAAGGAAGCATCGCCAGTGCCTACGGAACTGAGGAGGTCATTGACTTTTGTGTTGACTTTATTGATGACCTTAAACCGATTGGAGTCCCTGAATCGCGATATGAGGGGAGACTAACTGGAAAGGGTACATTAGGAAAGAAATCTTGTCTGCACAGATGATTTCTCATTCAAGAAAGCGCATTATACGGTTCTTCAACAATCATCCTTGGTTGACCCATATATCGAGGAACACAAGAAAATTCTGCTCTCCAATTTCCCGGAAAAGTGTGAGGCATGGATTACACGTGAGCACATGAACACTTTCTGCAGCTGGTTGCGGAAGCATCTAATGCATAACATGGATATAAGTGAACAACTGTTCTTATTGGCTAGGGGACCATCTTGGAATATCTTAACATACCAAGGGTACGAGATAAATGGAAACACATTTTATACGATAGCCCAAGATAAAAAGAGTACCAACCAAAATAGCGGTGTTCGTATGGATGCCACGGACAATAATGGAAAAAAAGACACATATTACGGCTACATTGAAGAGATATGGGAGCTGGATTACGGTCCCAATTTCAAGGTGCCTCTATTTCGTTGCCAATGGGTTAAGCTATCTGGAGGAGGGGTAACAAAAGATGAGTATGGGATGACAACAGTTGATCTCAACAATCTTGGGTATAGAGACGAGCCATTTGTCCTAGCCCAGGATGTCGCTCAGGTTTTCTACATTAAGGACATGTCCAGCAAGCCAAAGAAGGGGATCAACAAGCAAAAGGATGAGCCTAAGCGACACATAGTTCTATCAGGAAAGAGAAACATCGTTGGAGTGGAGGACAAGACAGACTTTTCAGAAGAATATAATAATTTTGTTGCCATTCCACCTTTCGAAGTAAATGCTGATCCATGCATCCTGCTAGCCAATGATGATGCTCCATACTTGCGCCGTGATCATAATCAAGGGACATTTGTGAAGAGAAAGTCTGTTACCGCTAATCCTTCATGTACTTGAATCATTTTATATTATTGTATAAAAACATAATCGCAATTCGAATACTTTTATTATATATGTACTGTACAATTATACTTTATGTGTTATTTATATTATTTTATATATTTTTCACTTAATTACTAGACTCAATTATAATTTTCATTCAATAATGGATTACTCAACTAATATATTTTTATCTAAAATTCACTTTTTAAACGTTAATATCGTGATAGAATCCACTTTCTATCGAA
The DNA here is from genome assembly GCF_016808335.1 of Panicum virgatum. Classification (NCBI taxonomy): domain Eukaryota; kingdom Viridiplantae; phylum Streptophyta; class Magnoliopsida; order Poales; family Poaceae; genus Panicum; species Panicum virgatum. The sequence goes on from NC_053149.1 coordinate 55,926,966, forward strand.
AAGCAACAGTTTGAAAAAAAAATTCACCTAATATATTTTTGCATGGTCAAAATAACAAATATGATTTCAAAAAAGTTAGATATTTCATTGACCCAATCACTTGAATGAAAATTAATTATTTTTGTTGCGTGTATCAAGTTTATATAGAGATAAGAAATTTTTGTTCCATAATTTTTGGAATTATAATTTTATTAACTGAATTAACAAATGAAAGCCAATTTTAAAAGAGAAGTAAAAAGAAACAAAAACAAACATAACATCAGGCGGGAACGAGGGAAAACAGGCCCCTTTTGTCCCGGGTGGTAGATCCACCCGGGACTAAAGGTGGGCCGCGGGCGGGGAATTTTCCCGGCCCGCCCAAAAACCCCTTTTGTCCCGGGTGAAGCCACGACCCGGGACAAAAGGTCCTTTTGTCCCGGGTGGTGGTTTCGCCCGGGACAAAAGGGGGGGCCTTTTGTCCCGGGTGAAGCCACCACCCGGGACAAAAGGACCTTTTGTCCCGGGTCGTGGCTTCACCCGGGACAAAAGGCCCCCCCTATATTTCCTTCCTCCTTCGCCCTTCTCCTAACACTTGGTTTCTCATCTACTGCGCCCGTCCTGCTCCCCCCACCGCGCGAGCCGAGCACCGCCGCCATCGACGTCGCCGCCGCCCAGAGCCCCGACCTCACGCCGCCGCCCAGAGCCACCGCCGCCGCCGCCACCGTCCTGCTCCCCCCACCGCGCGAGCCGAGCACCGCCGCCATCGACGTCGCCGCCGCCCAGAGCCGGCCCCGACCTCACGCGTGCCGCCGCCCAGAGCCGCCGCCGCCGCCGTAACGCCCTCGCCACCATCCCCTGCTCGCCGTCGACAGTATTTAAGCTTCAACAGTATTTCAGTTGTTTTCTTTGCTTGTTGGCAAATAGATCTTGCTATTAATTCTGTGTTTGTCTCTGTTAGAAATGCGATAGAAGTGTGTTCAATCAGGGCACATTAAATTTCAGAGGCTTTCAGTTTGGATTTATATGCATATATCACTGTCATTATTTAGAAACGGATGTTCAATCAATGCCTTCTGATACAAAATTTGCCAGTGAATAGTAGATGCACATGTTTTGTCACAGTGATAAGTGAGAAACAGCCTCTTCTTTGTAGCTAATCGTTAGATCATAAAGCCCACGCCGCGTACCCAAAGGTAGAGCTCGATCTCGTCCCCTCCAACACAGAAAAATTATGATCTGCATGAGAGAAAAATTATTGATAAGTAATTGACATGAATCTATGAATTTACTATAATAACAATATTCAGGGTCCAACTTAATTGACGTAAATTGCTGACTTCGATTTACTAGAAAGAAAACTCTTGGCAAGTAAGTAACATGGATCCATAAATTTTCTATAACATTTACTAATAAAAAAACTTTTAGTTTCGTGCTACTTAGACCTAAGTCCATAAAATCAACCACAACAAAAGAACCTGATGAAATCGGCACAATTCAAAGAAAGTAGCAAATTATATGGTTAATTTAGCATTGTACACAATCAATGAAGGATCAATGAAGGTCTAGAAAATAGATGGAATCATACTGGAGAAAGGCCGAATCCCACTGCATTTGACACCGATGTTTCATCTCCTAAAAGATCGTCCTACTACGAGAGTCCCCTCAACACCTTCTCCATTCCATTGAACCCCAGAACCTCTCGCTACGTTGGGAAGCTCCTGCCTCTGTATATATAGTTCCCCAATGTTCTTTAATTTTTAGTTCTCAGAGTGTGTCGAGTACTGTTTGCAGCACTGAGATCGACATCGTCGACCAATTATGGCTCATTTTCAGTAGCTAGGAAGCTACACTCATGTAACTTTGGGACATGCTCATAATTTGAAATCATAATTTAGAGTTCATGTTATTTAGAGTGAAATCATAATTTGTTGTTAAGAGTGAAATCATAATTTGTTGTGTAAATAAAGGTATATTTACAAATTTTTAAATGTATGAATGTATGTATGTATGTATGTGTAAAGTGAGTTTAAATTTCTTTTAAACATTTCATGTATATTTCTTGAATTACTTAGTGAAATATTTCTCGACCTCATCCATCGATCGGTACTTAGTGAAATTATCGATAGAATATTTCAAGTTCATTTCTTGAATTACTTAGAGAATATTACTCGACCTCGTCCATCGATCGGTACTTAGTCAAATGCTCGCAAATATGTGGATTATTTAGATAATTTTTTAAGGGTTTTATTTGTATTCATATTTTAGTTACGATGGACCCGCGACACACAGACGCGGAAGACGAACAGTTCTTGTTGAATATGATTGGCGAAGGTCAAGGAGATGTCGCTGAACAAGCTGATGATGGCAGCAATACCGACATATATTTGAATATGTCCGGTGATGGAATTGAGGCACCATCTATTCAGGATGACGCTGCTGCTGAACAAAGTACTAATGTACATATCACAACTATAATTATTTGTAGTGACAATCATATTTTCATCTGAATCTATATGAATACTATGAATGTTTTTTTATAGCCGTCTGGATCATCGTCGCAGCAGAAAAAGACGAAGCGAGGCCCAACAAAAAAACTGGAAGGGCGGTTCATTATAACGGAAGTTGGTCCAGATGGCGAACCGATCGCTCCAGAAGCTGCCGCCAAAAAATTCATAAGACAATCCGGATGTATTGTCAGGGACCACATCCCGATCAGCTTCAAGCTCTGGAAAGCTTCCAATCCAAGCGAGGAACGGGATGCGGTACCCGAAAGAGAAAAAGAATGGTGCTGGCGGGAGCTTAAGAAAAACTTCACGGTTCCAGCTGAATCCGAAGAGATATGCAAGCACTGGACCCTGAGTAAGATGGCCGAACAGCTGCGATCATTCAAGAAAATTTTGACGAAGAAATATATCAAGACCGGGACCACACCCGTATTTACCGGCGAGCTCGAAAAGCTCAGGGGTCACTGGGATGCATTTGTAGAATACAAGTCTTCAGAGCTTGGGCTTCAGAAGGTGCAGAAGGCCAAAGACAACGCCTCGAAGAAAGTGTACCATCACACTCTAGGCCAAGGAGGCTACAAGCTTGCAGTACCCAAATGGGAGAAGATGGAGCAGGATCTGCTTGACAGAGGCATCCAACCTGCGACCATGAACTGGCCTGAAAGGTCAAGGACCTGGTTTTATGGTCACGGGGGAAGCTTGGACCCATTGACTGGTGACTGCGTCTATGGGCCAAACATCCAGCGAGCAGCCCAGAGACTACAGGAGGCCATACAAGCAGCGGCCGAGGGAACATCAAGCCGGATAGAGAGAGGGACGAGCTGACTTACGCCCTTGGGAATCCAGAGCATCCGGGCCGCACAAGAGGCAAAGACGTGGTTCCGTGGAAGTATGGGTTCAGGGATTACATTGAGTCATATAGAAGCCGGCAAAGAAGAAAGAATGATGAGCGGGAGCACTTGCGAAGGCTAGAGGAACGGCTCATGTCACACGATCAAAGACTGGAGGAAGAGGTTCAACGCCAAGTGGCCGTAGCAATGAGCCAGCAACAGCAAGCGCAAACGTTGCCTCCAGAGCCTAGTGTCGCAGCCGATCACCTGTCTCAGCGCAAAAGCAGCTGCGCTTCCACAGACGTCGCCGCCGCCGAGCCCACGGGGATCCAGGCCGCAGTTGAAGCGTCGGCCCCGCAGCGATTTCCAGTGGATGAGATCACCCACCGGACACCTTGTGACCTGCAGACTGCCGTTAAGAACTTAATGTTCACTGTTGCGTACGGTACCGCCATGCCAACCGAACCAGGCGACGTGTACCACGGGCAGCAAATTCCGCCTAGATACACAAGAGTTGGCGTGGAGCAGGTGTGCCAGGGTTGGGAGACGCTCGAGCTTGATATTCCTGGAGGCGATGGGGAGAGGACACTAGCAGAAGCCATTCATGGCTACATCCTATGGGATAAGCGCTACATTGTCCTAAAGTCGGATGATCAAACACCAAGACCGGCATCTCAGCATGCCTCTCCAAGACCGGCATCTCCGCAAAACTCCCCAAGGGCAGCACTGTCTCGGCAAGGTTCACCGGCACATTCTCCATCACCATCATCTCATGCGCCGATGAACACTCAAGCGTCACCGTCGCCTCCATGGTCACCCCCTCCGCCGCCGGCAAAGAAGCAGAAACGGCCGCCGGCAAAGAAGGTAGCTGCACCGGCTAAGGAGCCTCCAAAGAAGAAGGAAAAGAAGAAGAAAACCAAGGAGGCTCCTATTAAACCCTGGGACATGAGCCTTGAAGAATGCGATCGGATAACTCAAGAAAGAGTTAAAGAGCACTTCAAGCCGAAGCCGAAGCCGGAGCCCGAGAAAGTGATAAATCCGATAGATTTGAATTTTTTTAAGGGAATGTGCGAAGCAAATAAGAGAAAATTCATTCCGAGAGACCCCCCTTCAGACTACGAACGCACAATTATCAAAACTACTGAGAAAAAGAAGAGACAATCAAAGTCGTCGTCGTCCGACGTTCCACAGCTCGGAGCCCAAAAGAAACAATCAATAGAGCCTCTCGTAGTGGGACAGACGACGCAAGAACAAGACTTTGTTACATTTTTGAAAGAATCAAACCTGACGGCCACTCAGATTGCAGGGGGAGAAGATATTCCAAAGGCCGATGTGGTCGTCAAATGGACGTTTGAGATCGGCAAAACTCTTGTACCCCCCGAAGTAGTGTCTGTGCTTCCAACGCAAATGTATAAGCTGCACCAGCACTACATGCGTGCGATGGCCGATTGCATCTTCATGCAGGGCGCAAAGATTAAAGATGACGATTTCTTACGGGGGGAGGCCATTCTATGGATAAACTGGGAAGAAATTTACCAACTATTCCATCAGGAGGCCCTCGACATCTCTCCATCAGGAGGCCCTCGACATCTCTATGGTCGCCTTGTGGGTTCTGTAAGTATTTTACTCACCTTACGTATTGTTTTGCATGATCTCAACATACTGATCTCTTGATTTATTCGGTATCATGTAGAATGGAGATACATACTTGCAGAAGAAAGGGATACTCTCACCTCGGCTTCATCGACCCAATTACTTGTAATTGGAGGCTTCTACGCGACAATACCGATGAGATATTCCAAATGTTGTTCAAGTACATAAGCGTTTATCACAACAAGCAAATGATATTGTTTCCTTACAACTTTGCGTGAGTGATTCCTTCCGTCTAACTCTTTCTATTCTGTAATCGAATTGTTTAAACCTTAACTACCAAGAACTGCCTCCGTATAATCTTGCAGTGAACACTGGATCCTAATTGTCATAATTCCCGAGAAGAGCCTACTCGTGGTTATGGACTCATTGAGGAGACCTCCAGAACAATACGAAAATCTTCTTAACATGATGAAAAAGTAAATCTACCACTACTCCGTCGGTGACTGATAATTTGAATCACTTTGTTACTTGACTATAATTGTTCTAATCATGCACAGGGTTTGGAAAGAATTCGCTAAAAATCATCCAGGCAAATTTGACAAGGAATTGAAGATCAAGACAGATTTTCCAGTACGCGCTTGGATGATTCGTTGCACGATTCATTAGTTTTATTATATATTCATGTAAATACCTGATAATTTCTTCTCTCTTAAAGTGTATGAGGCAGAAACCAGGCACTGTATTGTGCGCATACTATGTATGCGAGAACATCCATGGTCTGGTAGGTCCTCCAAAGGGCTGGACAGATTGGGAGGATGAAGTAAGTAAAAAATTTGTTAATATTTGAACTCGTATTTTAATTAGTCGAAATTAATTATCCCCTTTTTCCATAGGTCGGGGAGATGCGCGATAAACTCATACCGGAGGAAAAGATTATGGCGATTCAAGAACAATTCTCCGGATTTATTGTTGAGCAAGTCCTCGATCCAAAAGGCGAATTCTACTACGATGGAATATCTAATATTGACAATCACAGCAAATATGACAATATACGCGTATATATGTAATTAAGAACGAATATAACTATGTAAATATATATGTGTGTCTATGTATTAAATTTCTATTTATGAGTATGTATGTATGTATTAAATTTCCAAAAGGCGAATTCTACTATGTAATTAAGAACGAATATACCTATGCAAATATGATGGAGTATGTATGTATTATATATATAAGCACTCCAATAATATATATGTGTATATATATATTTATATAATATTGGTCCTAGACATTTTCATATGTAAAGGAATTCACATGTATAGATATGTGTATACATATATATATATAAGTGAATTAATTTATATATGAAAACTATCTAGGACAAATATTATATAAGTAACTATATATATATGTATATATTAGTGGAGATCATACACACTGAATTCCAATACATAAGTTTAATTGAAATACAAAAATATAATTGAAATAGAAAAAGAATTGAGAAAAGAAAAACATGAAAAAAAAAGAGACCTTTTGTCCCGGTTGGTAACACCAACCGGGACAAAAGGGTGCGCCAGCCACGTGGGCGCTGGCTGCACCTTTTATCCCGGTTAGTGTTACCAACCGGGACAAAAGGTCCTCTTTTGTCCCGATTGCCACACCCGGGACAAAAGGGCGCCCCCTTTTGTCCCGGACAGGCGTTCCCGGTTGGGAAATCGGGACAACAGCGGTTTCCCAACCGGGACAAATCAACGCTTTTGTAGTAGTGCGCGTAGGGGCGCGGCGCCTGACGAGGCAAGGGCACGTGTTCACTGGCGTGCCACGTTGCCTTTGCTTCTCGAGGTCACCGAATTGTACACAGCAGCAACGGCATTCGCACCCGGTACGAGGTAGCAATACAAACAAAGTCGAGCTGCTCACGTTGCTGCATTTCGTAGCGAAATCCAAGGTCGGTGGTCATGAAAACCAGTACGACACAAAAACACTGAATTGATTCCAAGGAATTATACACATCGATATCGACCGTGTCGCAGGATAAAGAGTGATGCCTTCATCGATAAGAAGGGGGAGATACCTTGCATTGATACAGTATACTAGTAGTATACCAATCTTCAGACAATGTCAGGGTCCAGTGATGGGCGTTGGGGGCTGTTGCTGCCTCGGGGAGAGGTGGCAGAGCTATCCGAGCGCAGCCGTCCTCACTGCGACGGCGCCGCCTCCATCGTCGTGCCTTCTTCGACCCGCAGGCTGTTCTCGCGCCGGTAGTGTGACTTGGCGCCCTGGGTTCACAACGGATTCCAAAAAAAAAAAGGAGTGGCATGCAATTACTCATAGAGGCAGTAGGACTCAAGCTAAGAGATGAATGGGTACCTAAGAACTGAATAAAACAGAGAAGCATGAACCTTCTTATTTTCTTTTCCTAAACGATGCGTGCAAGTTATTTTCCAAAAGGATTAATGCAAGAGTGCATCAAAGCTAACTAAAACATTGAAACATGCAAGTTAATTTCTGAAAGAGGAAAAAAATTAACAATAGGCAAATGCCCCAGCAAGAACATTCAAGAGTATTAAGATGTGTTTTCCAAGGTTACTGTTTCCTGTCTTAAGCGGTAGGCAGATTTTATAGCGAACGATGCGTTTGCTCTGGGACATATGAAAATGCTGAAAGACTGTCAATTGGAAATCATTTTCGTAATAGCAAACAATGAACATGGTGCGAATCTATTGATTCTATTCACATCAGAACATGCTTTCAACATAGATTTGCAGGATGACTCTAGGTTATGCGATAACAAACCATGCATAATTTCAACAGATTTTGTAAATAACTCTGAAAGTAGAGCCATATATAACTTCAGTGAAAAAGGGACTTGTATACCATAGTATTTGACCTTCAGTAGTGACCTAATAAATTAAAACCGGATTCAATGTTTGGCATATATAGTGTGGCTTACTCAAAAAAAAAATGGTGCAGCCAACTTCAGTCCTTATGAGCTAAGAGAAGGTAATAAAATGATATGCACATAGGACATGAAAGATTAATGCCATTCTAAGCTTGTTATTCCTTAGGCTTCAATCAATTCTTCCCTGACCTGCCAAACTATCTGGAAAACTTAAACGCTAAAAGAAAACTTACTTGAAAGATTGATCCCAGCTTTTTCAATCCTCTTGCTCTCAACTTCAGTACATCTCTGGGAATGTTATTTTCTTTCAAAACCTGGAGAAAGGGGCAAATAACTAAATGTGGAATGCCAAACACTATTCATTTTTCTACTCGAATGTTTACATTATAAAGGAGTTATAAATATACATACATGATAAAGTAAAGAAAGGAATGGCTGAATACAGTGCTTACTGCTTGGCAGACATGTGAAAGCGTTGACTCAATGTCAACCACATTAATTTTCCACAAAGAATTGAGCATTAAATCTTTTTTCTCTTCAATACTCTTGATAATCAGCTCTTCCTTGTTGTCGCCCTCCTCAATTTTTTTCATTCCTTCTTGTAGCTGTATCAGAGAAATTGCACCTATAGTAGGAGTATAGAAGTCACTGAAGAATCAGCTCATCTTTAACCAAAAAGGGGGTAACTCCATATCCTCGGATTTACCTGCAGCAGCATTAACCTGCGATTTTACATGGTGGCCCTTATCCCTTACCCACTCAGCTATGAATGGTACACCCATATACAGTTTGCTCTTTCCAAGTTCTCTTGCTGCTTGTCGAACATAAATGTAGCCAATAGTGTGAAGCATAGCCTCACCAAAAGCTGAAAAGACATCAGTGAAATCTTTATAATGCTCAAACCAAAGGATGCAAATGAACCCTTCTACATCCCATAATACGATTGCACAATTTGGAGTCCTAGAAGCATTATTGAAGCAACAGAGAAACGAAGGACTGAATGAAAATAACAATAATATGCATGCATATAGCAACAAAGTTGAATGAAAGTGCCTATGTGGAGATGAAAAATTGAAAACTGAGGATCTTTGAACTTACCAGCTTGAGACAAACGCTGAGCTTCTGCATTTGCCCAATCACCAAATTCCTCTTGGTTCCCATCAACATACGGCTGCAGCCGCTCCTTTAGAATCTGAGTAAGTTTTTGCTCTCTTTCAGTTTGCACGTCCTGCAAATCAATGAGGTTATGAAGGTCTGCGCTTAGAGCATCAATTCCTGAGCCTGAGGAGAAGGTGTGGGAAAACACCCATAATTACAGCAGGACCAACATACCTTTATCTTCTCTTGAACCCTTGTCCTTGCCTCAGGTGTAGTTGATTCTTCCTCAATCTCTACTGAAGCAACAGATGCTAGTGCAAGTTGACCAACATAATCTTCAAAATGGTCGCTCCCAAAAAGCATCCCAAAGACAGCAGTTGGATCAATCATGTTATCTCTGAAAAATCATTACAAAAAATTTAGTGACACAATCAAATATGAATGATATGGTAACTCCTATAAGGTAAATGCAACTTCTAAATAAAGTTCATGAAAAAAAGTTTTTTTCCTGAAGCAATTAGTGTTTGAAGACAAGATGAGATTATAGATGACAAATTCAGGACTTACTGGGGAAGACCTTCCTTTCCATACTTGTCGTAAGACTCCTTTTTCACCGGATCACTCAGGACTTGATAGGCTTCACCTAGTTCCTAGTTATGGTAACCGAACAATTGAAGTCAGTGTCGTAGCAAAGGTTACAATCTACAAGATAACTGAATCAAGTTTTGCAATGCAGAGATAAGAAACGCAACTCAAATACGTGTTTAACCTTTGTATTTGTACAACGCCCATGCGGGTTCTACAGTTAAACGGCATACGGCCAGAAACAAAACACAATTGCAAGGTGGCCATCTCGTGGTTTTTGAGTCCACGGTGGTATCTCTATATCCTAGTAGTAGTATTATCGTTTTTACAGCCACTCACTCGTATCCCTCTGCTGCACTCAGAATGCAACTAACAAAATCCACAGGAAATCGTAGAGCAGAAAGCGCATATGTACCTGAAACTTGCGCGCCGCGTCAGGGTTGCCGGGATTCTTGTCTGGGTGCACCAGCTTGGCCTTCAAAGCCCCAAAAATCGCCAACAGATTCAAAAATCAGGAAACAGGAACACAGTGCATGAAAACAACGACCATCGGCAATCAGGAAAAGGGGAATACCCGCGCACCTTGAGGTAATAGGCCTTCTTGATCTGGGCCACGGAGGCGTCAGTGCTGACCTCCAGGATGTCGTAGTACGCACTGTCCTTCACCATTTCGGCTCCCGGCTCCCCTCTTCTTCTTCCCCGATCAAGCGGCAACCTAACCGCCAACGAACAACGCCGCGACGGGGAGGGCTCCGAGATCGGTTCCTGCCCGTGGCCGGAGGCGAAGGCGAGAGAGAGAAGAAAGGAAGAGTCGGAGAGGCCGAGGCGCGCACCTGGCCGGGAGCCCGGAGATGGTGGGCATCAGTTGATGCGATGGTGCGGTCAACATGGGAGAAAAGGCTCCTGCGCGGGCCCACCCCGCGCCTGGCTCCCTTGTCCGGTCCTGGCGCCAGCCGCCGGAACAAAACTGCAGTAGCAACTGCCAAAAGGCTTCCAGACTCCAGCGAAGCCAGGCTAAATGGTCGGTGGCGACTTCCATGATTAGGCTAACGAATCACAATTGTTGGTCAATTATTGTGCACGGATCTCCATTATTTAGAGTTACACCAGCGGCCAAAATAATTGTTACCAAGAGTTACATGGACGGACCAAGCCAAGCACGAGCATTCGTGCCAGGTGCCACGAATGGCGTGCTTATTTCGGCAGAGGGTTACATTTTCATAGCTATCACAAGCAGCCTCAAACTAGGGAAGAACTAGTACTAAGCCATAATGTACTAAGGTTACAGAGGCTGCCAGTGCCAGCTGATCGCTAAACTTTACACCGGCGAGGTGGACAGCAGGAACGCCGGCGTCGACCTCTGCAGCAGAACGCCGCAGAAGGGGCAAAGAGGGACAGCGGGTCCTGACAGATCCAGCGATCCTTCGTCTTGGTTGGCGTCCAAAGGGGGCGCCTGCATGGCGAAGAATGACTGCGGCGGCAGCTTGTCGACCATGCCTCCGCAGCATACGCAGTGCCACACCGGCTGCAGGACGGAGCACAGGATCATGGACGCCCTGCACCGCGTCAACGTGTGCCTTTCTCGGCAGATGGCTACATCGGCCGACTCGAAGTGGACCGGTGCAGAGCAGTAGGGGCAGGTTTCTTCGACGGAGTATCCACATGCGGAGTTGATCCTGCAGGAGGAAATCAGTTCTATAAACCTATTTCGTGATGGCATTTCAGTGGAGTGGGCAAAGTTAGCAAGTCTGTTGACATTTTCTATACGAAATTGGTTGAGATGATCAATTGTGTTAGTAAAACATACCTGTTTCCTAGATCTTTGATCCTAGATATGAGATACTTGAGCTGGTTATGCACTTCTCCATCATTCATAGATACCCAAGAATCCATTTGGGCGACTCCAACAGGAAACCAGCTGTTTTCAGTAGAGGTACCATTGAACGAATATGCTGTCCGTTTTAGGACTGCAGCAAAGGTGAAACCCACCAGTCTCTCGCGAAGCTCTCTCTCACTCCTTATCAAAAGAGTGTTCCAGAACTCAGTTTTCGAGTCATTACCATTTTCAGCATCAGGACCAAGCTGCACATGATTGCTGAGCATTACTTTTCTACAAATTATGTTCAGTAAGTGTAGCTTCCGCAAACTGACACTGGGCAGCATGTCATGCCTTGAACATGATGGGGCATTGATAGAAACACACTGTGGATCACCTGAAAATAAAGCTGAGATCCACATATCCATCAAAGTCTCCAGAAAGCTGGGTGCATATTTCTTGAACCCTTGTAGCGCAGCTACAACATCCCATAAGGCAAGCCCCTTTTCAACATTTTCGTATTTCTTCAACGACCACAAAATGTTGGATCCCCACCACAAAAAGTTACTCGAGGATAAGATGGAGGACTGTGGATTGCAAACATCAATGCTCCTGTCTAGTGGAATACCAACAAATTGACCACCAATCCAAATGAATTCAACCACCGCCTTTTGTGTCCTATTATTTTAATTAACACAATTATAACCATGTGAATGCATTTTCTGAATGTTATATCAAAGCAAAAAAGATTTATACAAGGATCCCAGTACATTTCATAATGAACTATAAATGCATTACCTGGCTTGATACATCTGGTCTAAAACGTTCAGATCCAAACCACGGACCTGAAAAAGACAAAGTTCATCAATTCTTACACCTTATGCATACAATTTTTACCTACAACTACTGTTCACTTGAGCAAAAAAGGTGCCAGATATAGAAGCCTAAAACATACAACAGCAATCATTTGTCCTCCAGGTGCTAGTGTAATACCAAAGCATCGATCAGAGACTTCTGATAGCTGCATGCACATTCAGGAGCCAACTGTAAGGGGAAAAACACTTGGACATCAAGGAAGATAACAGTTACTAGTACTTATTTATTTTTACATCTGTTGATTCTTTTGACTCCGGAAAATTTGTATGCACGGGAATTTCTTCAAGGTGGTTTCCGTTATACATCCAACAGCGTGCAGAATTATCCTGAAAAAGAAGAAAAATGTTAAGAATCTGCAAATGATATAATGCTCAAGAAGAAGAAAGTTTTGAAAGACTAACAGAGTGCAAAGTATAGTATATTCAGCAGAGTTACTAATATAATCAACAATCAAGACCGCCTTCATCTTTTCAAGTTATAATAGGTTATATTTGTCAAAAATGAAACCACTCCTTCAGATAGTACCATAGTCGAAAAGAGGCTCATAAACTTTTAGCAGTGAAACAAGGTTTTTAGTATCAAAATTATGCTAGTTAATTTGTCATCTATCCTTTTATTTATTTATTTATTTTCTCATGTGCAATTAGGTACATTCATAGTGAACGATGTCTATCGTAGACAATGATAAATGTTCAAAATGAGAGACTGACAAGAAAAAAAGAATGAGAGTATACAAGAAACCAAGTGCAGCCATAGCTGACGCAAGTAGTCAATTCATACTTCAGCTCAAGTAATTTTTTACACAGATCCCACGTCTCCGGTTGCTGCTTTACTTCAACCCTCAAACTTTCAACAATTCAGTAGTTTCAATTGACTTCACATCCAAAAAGGTAGCAATCAAATAGTGCTACAGAAGAGTTAACTGACCTGACTGCAGCTGTATAAACAATAGCCATCCATACCCCACGATAAACCTGTCACCTATTGTAATGTTAGACATTTTTGTTTCTTTTGTTAAAGAGAAAAAAAATACTCAACTAATGTGAAGTTTTACCACTTGATCATGTGCATGGCATGCATTGGTATTCTCAATTTTGGAGCTACACGTATTCCACGTCCATGTTTCCAGTGACCCAGATACTCGTCCAATCGCCAAATTAATCTCGTACTGAGACCCAGCAGGTACAGCTAATGAAATTGCTGATACTGGAGCTGACAAATCAGTGGTTACCTGAAAAAAAGGAACATTTGGAGTGAGAACTTTAGTTAGAGAAGATAACTTCATTGCATAATAAGCATGCTACATCAAATTGATGTTGTGCACTCAAAAAAAAATGTCGCATAAATCATTCCTGCCAAATTTGAACAGTACTAAATTGATGCTTGTTATGTACCTTAGCAACTAATGCAAAAGGCACTTCTTCTGCATTTGTGCATCTATTTAAACCTTCAATATTCGCCAACCATATCTTCACACTGAGAAAAGAAATAAATATTCACATGAGATATGAAACTTTTACAGAAAACAAACCATCAGAATACCAAATTTTGTAAATCAGACAGAAATGAAGAACAAGAATCTTTAAGGCATGGGGAAAACCATTTTCACCGCCACCCAGATATCTGGTGCAGAGAATTCTGTGCATCATCTTTAACATTGATTACTTAAATTAGTAAAAAATGGAGATGAGGGATTTTTTTTCTTCCTTTATCAAGACACAAACATGAAGCTTTAGGCACATCACATGCCTATACAGGTCCTCCTGCTTATGAAGGCACTTGGCTGATTCCAAAGCATATAGCAGCTCAAAGTATGTTTTCAAAATATGATTATCACATACATTCCCTTTTGCCATGTCATTACTCATGAAGAGCTCACAAAAAGCTATGCAAACAACCAATACATGATATAGCTAAAGAAAGCACATAACCATTTTCAAACAATACGCATTAATCACGCATTCATCCTCACCTTCCGTCTGAGCATCCAGTTGCTAAAAGCAGCGAGGATGTTGAAGAGCCTTCAGAGGAAACTTCCCAGGTTATGGCACTGACCCATGATTTATGAGCTTGCAAAACCCCAATGAGCATCGGATCACTGTTAACCACGCCAGCATCTATTGTGTAGTATTCTGGCTTATATAGTTTCCAAAAATACACGTTTCCAGACTTGGAGCCCACAGCAAGAACGCACCAATGCCTCAATAAACAAGAAATTTTATCACTTGATGACACGAGTGGAGACCATGCAACAACAAGGGAAGACAAACATGCATCACGGCAAGCATACTGCTTTGCCGTGATAAGAGGAAGAGATTTGTTTCCTCCATTGGAGGACAATGATGCTTTGGAATTTCCTGTGCTGCCTTGTCCATTTACAGAAACAGGTTCCTGTCCATGTTTTGCAGTCTGGAATCACAAATACAGCAGTGTTAAATAAACAATAAATTCAAATAGAAAACAATCATGTGCAATATCCTACGAAATACCTTCACTTAGCATAATAATTTATTCTTTCTTTTGTTAACAAACAACATGGTTGTCCTTTTACAAATTGAAAGAACAAACTGAAACTTCAGCCTAAGTGTGGAACACTAAATTTGTACCTTTTTCGAAGACTTCTTCTTTGACTTAGAGCATGGTTTCAATGAGAAGTCTGCATCATTTGAAGCATCTAAATCATCTTTGTTGCCATCATAAATATAATCGTCAACTCTACATATTACATTCAATAAAAAAATATTCAAAACAAATTCAGGTACAGTATATCAATGCGAGAAAGATTGCCAAGAATGTTGACTTCTTGCAATAAAATAAATTTCAAGGTAAGATCTGTGACGTCCACAGATGAATGGGGTAGAGAATGCATGCAAATCAGCATTTCACAGCCCAAATAATAGCTAAATGATGCTTCTTTAGATCATCTTGTTATTCCAAATATGGTGACTGTTTCTCTATTTGCAAAATTATGATATGGAAGCCGAAAATTATCATTCACCTTGGTGGTTTTCTTTTTCTCTGTCCAGGATCCCTGCGAGAAAGAGGATCTTGCAATTCACATGTAGAACCTAAAACCTCTGTCTCTTCGGTATTTATATTCTTCTGATCACAAAAGAATACTTTGTAACCACATATTCAGACAGAAATATCATGCCACAATCAAAGAATAGAGCTCTCAGTGCTAGAGTGGAAGGTATTATACCAGAGAAGTCAAATGAGAACCATTATCCTCTCCAAAGTTTATAGTTTTGTAGTAGCTAAACAGCAATTGTGATAGATCTGCAACCTATAGACCAAGTGAAAGGTTCATAAGGACCAATAACAGCTACCTAGAACAAGTGATCACTCCTAATGAATACATGCAATGAAAGACAAAAACTTAGCCTGGTCAGAACAAATTCACAACAGGCAATTAAGACAATTACAAAAGCTAGTCCGTGAACAAAAGAATCAAGAACAAACCAAACTGCAAATTGCAAGTTTTATTCCGATAAGGTGGAACACTACTACAACAGTAAGGAAGCATTACGAAATGAATTTTGGCTGGAAACTAGGTAATGCAGTTAATGGTGAGCCGATCCCCACTATAATTCAAGAAACGTTTGATTCCTCATATGCATTATGCATGGACCATTAAAACAATGGTGCTAAGCCAGACCCAGCACAAGAAAAATCAGTTCAGCGCAGAAATTCAGTTGGTAATTCAGACAAACTTTCTAGATTCTCATATATAAAACAATCATAAATTCAACATTGTTCACATAGCACAGAAAATGCTTACCTGAACCCATTCATCACAAATTTCCCAAATCGGTGACCGGTAAAGCTTCACATGGCCATCCACAGTGCAAACAGCCAGCAAACATCTAGATTTGTCATCCATGTAGACATGTTAAGTGCAGCAGGATGAGCAGATGAACTTGCGCACAAAAATTACATCTAGTGAAGATCATGTATAAATGATAAAATTGAATGTCAAAGATATATATACCCAGAATTAGGTGCAAATCCTTGCGGAGACCATGAAATTGACCGGGCACATGGTTCGGCATCACGAGCTAGGCAAGTGGGCACTAAACATGGCTCAAAGAGATCTGCAAAATATTGGCAATCGAGAATTTAAGATCAAACAAAAATTCACCTACATGGCCACATTGGACATTTTTTTCATTCTTTCTTGACAAGGCAGTAATGGAATTATGGAAAGCTTCATACTGACCTATAGAAGGCAAAATGGCATGGCCTTTGTTTAGGAGGTGGTTAGGTAGGTTGTGATGGAACATGCACTAGCCATTGTAGTTTGAATTTAAGGGAGTAGAATATGACTAGTAAAACTGAAAGGTCCAACTAGCAAGACAGTTCACTCATTACAGTTCACAAGGTCCCATTTAGTTTTTAACAGCACCCTACATTCACACTGCAAAATTGATGTCAAAGAAACAAATTTCGGAATATGGTATAGTTGAAAATTGAGTCTTCAATGCCCCAAATAGGCGTACCCAGTGCCGTAGGCTTCCCGCGCTGCGCGGGATTCAATGCCCCCAAATAGTTAACAAAAATCTGCAAGTTCAATACATCCTACGGGAGATCACTAAAGCAAAGGTCAAATTTACCTTCTCTGTTAACCACTCCTATAGGAAAAGGATCACTGCGACGAAGTCCAACCACTCCACGAGGCCCGTCAAGCGCAGCTGGGTTCTTAAATAGGTACAAAAGAATCATGATGAGTGCAAGGTTAGGCAATCCAGATTCCATACATGAACTACCATGACACCTGAACATTTACGACCTGAACGTGAAACATCTTAAGAGTGATGGGATTGCACTTACCAGAATAGTGACAATGTGACCAGATGCGACAGCCACCAAATTGTCACTTGACCAAGCAATGGCATTTGGGTAAGACGGAGAAGCAATCAGTGTCACGGCTTGGTACTGCGGAGCCATGGCACTAATGCCCAAGCATATCTACTGATCTAGCAACGAAATTAAGCTCGAACGCTGCAAAAAACAACAGTTGACTTATGTTTGCTTGTTCAGATGTAGATAGGATTGTAACATTTTCCAGGAAATCTGACGAGAATGCAATGCGAAAATTGCACGTATATACTGCTCCTAAAGAACGGAAGCGGGTGGGGATTAATCAAGCTGCGCGTCTTACGAGCAGCTTGATCTCGCTGCTGCAGGGCCCGGTGAGCGTGAGCAGCCAGATCCGGAAGGTCTTGCCGGCGGGCATGTTGAGGATGACGTTGTCTGCGGCGGCGCACGCGGCCGTCCAGGAGCCGGCGAAGGCATCGAGAAAGAAATAGGCACAGGTAGGAGGAGGACCCAGATGCGGCTGATTATTCTGAGCAGCAGCGTTGGCGAACCTTGATGTCGTCCGCGACGCCGTCGCCGACTGCGCCGAAGTCGTCGAGCGTGAGGATGATGCGGGGCTTGGCGGCGGAGGGAGGGAGCGCGGCCGCGCGGGGTGGGGGGCGGGGCCGGGATAATTGCCGAGCGGATGGACTCGGGATAATTGCCGAGCGAGGTTGAAAGGATAGATTAGCGAGGAGGATACAGTCGATTGGATCTATTTTTTTTGGTAGGTCTTTTTCTAGCTAACTTATGGCATGTGCAATAATTTAGACAGATGTTGTCTATTTAATATACACAACAGTTAGGCCAGTTTTAGGGAGAGTTTCATGGGTATAGTTACTTAGACTGGAAACAAGGTAATTGTGCCCGATGAGTTTCTTGGTGATGAAACTCTTTGCCATGTCAGCAAAATTGATAATATTTAATGTTATAAAATTCTCCATGAAACTTACATTGAGACTAGCCTTAAATAGATAGTTTTACAATAATTTAGACAATTATTATCTATTTAGCTGTCTATGTGATTTAATATGTACTATAGTTGCTATTGTTTTGCATGGGAGCACGAGCCAAAGCAGTAGATGAGATAGTAGATAGCAACACATTCTTTTCTCATTTAATACTGACCACATCAGCTTATTTTGTTTACATGAATTTATATAGACAGTTGTTATCTGACCGTTGACTCTTAACTGTTGGACATACTCTTATTAAGGATGAAGAGTCTCTTGAAAATGTAATAGCCCACGAGCTGTTGTTTTCCTGAAAATGTAATAGGTGTTCTCTTGAAAATGTAATAGGTGTTTTCCTATGTGCATCGAACACTTTGTCTTCCAGGATGTAATCCCCCCAAGTTGATTTATAAAGCTCTCTCCTTCTCTCAAGAAAAAAGAAAAGAAAAAAATTACTCGAATACCTGCGTGAATGCCTCGCGGGCTCTGATACTCTGCTATCCACACTTCGTCCTAACCACGATGGGGCTCCGTACGCGATGTGCCTTGCTGACGCCCGAGGCGTACGCGTCCAACCCGTTCGCGTCCGACCACACGATACTGCCGAACGCGAAGTTGCTAGCCGCCTCGGCGTCGGCGACGTCCAGCTTCACCGTGAATTCCTTCTCCTCGCCGACCCCGAAGCCGAGCACGTCCGGCGCCACCGTCACCTTGACCCCCGGCGGCTCGGTCACCGTGACCCTGTACTTGCCGGGCGCGCCGACGTTCCTCAGCCGGCGCCTCACCGTGGTGCTGCCGGTCAGGCAGGGCACGGCGATGGACGGGTAGTTCATGTCCTCGGGGCGGCCGTACGGTCCCTGGCTGCACGCGCACGGCTCGCCGGCGGCGTTGAACAGCGGGAGCAGGAGGTTGGCCAGGACCGAGACCGAGAGGTTGACCGAGAGGTTCGGGAGGGCGACCACCGGGAGGTCCTGGACCGGGTTGTGGGTGAGCTTCAGCGAGCAGAGGAAGTTCGTGTAGTCGGCCAGGGTGGTGTCGTACACCAGGCTGGGGTCCAGGGCGTCGACCGGGTTCACGTGGCCTGAGCCGTAGCTGAACGGCGTGGCTTCCGTGCCGGTCTCGTCCCGGATCGGGTTGCCGTCGTTGGCCACGGTGGTCGCTGGAGCGCAACACGCGAACATGTCAGGCAAACGAATTCAGCACGTGTTGCAGGTCAAACGATGGTAGCTAGCTAGTACTAGCTTCGATGCTCCGGCTCACCGGTGGTCATGATCGCCGACTTGATCATGGCGGGGCTCCAGGAGGGGTACTTGGTCCTGAGCAGGCCGACGATGCCGGAGACGTGCGGGCACGACATGGAGGTGCCGGACATGATGTTGTAGGGGACGCCCCGCCGGTCGTCGAACGGCAGCTCCGTCGGCGAGACCGCGCCGCTGTACGCCGCGATCACGCCGACGCCCGGCGCCGTGATGTCGGGCTGCACGCCACGGATCAAGTCAGTTCACACGATTCGTTTGAGCAAACACAAGGGAGGGAACCTTGTTGACTTGGGAGCAGAACGATGTGCGCCAACCTTGAGGATCTGAGGAGTCACGGGGTTCGGCCCTCGGGACGAGAAGTCTGCCATCGCCGGCGCAGGCTTGACCCCAAAACTCGCGTCCGTCGCGTTGATGTAGCCCAAAGGATTGCTAGAAGTTGAAGTGGAAATGCCGACCAGTCAGTCCACTCCAATGCGTCACGAGATCAGTGGACCAGGAAGAACGAACGTCGTTACTGCTATCGGGGGCAACGGTTTTGCTTACTCGGTAGAGCGGAGGTAGGTGAAGAGCCGGGCGCACTGCGAGTAGGAGCAGTGCGCCGCCGCGACGAGGTGCGGGTCCGCGACGACTGAATCCCCGTAGCCGGCGTCGTTGCAGAGGGCCATGCCGACGCCGCCGGCCTGCTTGACCACGTGCCCCTTCTCGACTCTGCCGTTCTCGCCCCTGACGCAGACGACGATCTTGCCGGTCACCTTGGCAGGGTCCAGGGAGCCAGCCAAGCACAAGGACCTGCAGGCAGGCACGCACGAGGAGCCTCATCGATCAGCACGCTCTGAGATGGCACGTTGAGAGCCACATAGTATCGTGGATGAGTTACAGTAGTTACGAGTTGCTGGCAGGCTGGTTTGCGGCGTTGGCGTTCTCCCCGCTGACTATCGGATACGCCTGGCCCAGGGGCAGAGTGCTGGCCCCGAGACTTTGCCCCTGCAAAATTTGCAATTCGCATCCAAAACGGCGTGAAAATCTACTACTTTTCCATGAAAATATACAGTAGTAATCGAGCAAATTACCTCGATGGAGATGCTGCCGCCGAAGGTGACGTACGCCGGGAAGTCCCTGTCCATGGTGCTCGCGCCGACCGTGAACATCCACGGGGCCACGTTGGTGACCGTGCCCGGTCGCGGGCCCGAGTTGCCGGCGGAGCACACGACGGCGACCCCGCTCTGGACCGCGAAGAAGGTGCCGATGGCGATGGGGTCCGAGAGGTAGTCGGAGGCCTCGTCGGCGCCGAGGGAGAGGGAGAGCACGTGCACGCCGTCCGCCACCGCCGCGAGGACGGCCGCGAGGACGTCGACGTCGGAGCAGCCGACGGCGTAGCACGCCTTGTACGCGGCCACGCGCGCCCGCGGCGCGCCCCCCGCGGCCGTGCCCGTCCCGTGGCCGAAGGCGCCGGCGCCCCGGACGAGGGAGCCGCCCGCCGTGGACAGCGTGTGCGCGCCGTGCCCCACGTAGTCCCTCGGCGAGGACAGGTCCTCCTTGCTCGGGAGGTCGCCCGCCAGCCAGTGCTCCGCCTGCAGCCCCGCGCTGAAGAACCTCGCGCCGATCAGCTTGCTGCGCGTGCACGACATGAGCCGTCAGCTTCGCCATGCGCGATGGATGTTGCCCACAGGGCAGGCAGGGGTGCTGGTCATGGTCGTTACTTGTTGCAGCGGAAGGTCGGGTCGGAGCCTCTGTCGCAGATGCCGCGCCAACCCTTGGGTACGCCTAAGCCATCGTCTTGGAAGCTCTGGGATTCCGACCATACGCCTTCGTAGTTGGTTCAGGGACGCACACGCACCAGGCAAATGTGAGAGTGAGCCCTTGGGTAGCTGCAGCACCTTACTACATGGGATCAAGTTCCTCAAAGAAAGGCCCCTGCCTGACGCGAGGACTAGCTAAGCTACCGTTTGTCAGGTTGGACCATCAACCATGCTGGGATCTGCTTAACTAATTTGAGTTCGAATCATCTTCAGGGCAGTTAAAGAAACATGTCGTGCATCTCCAGGCCTAATGACGCAAGGGCTCGTCACTTGAGTTGTTTGGTTCCCAATAGCTTATTTTAGCCGTATCTCATCAAATGTTTCGATGTCAATTAACAAGACTGAACATAAGCTAATTATAAAACTAACCACATAAGCCTAGTTAATCTGTGTTTAGCATATGTATACTAGCATCACATGGGCTAATTGGACTTAATCGATTCGCTCGCGAATAAGCTATGAATTATGGAATTTACTTTATCATTAGTCTATGTTTAATACTTAAAATTAGTATCAAACATCCGATGTGATGGATTTAGAACAAGCCCCAGAGAACCAAACCTGGCCTTAATAGGATCCAAGTAAAAGTCGCAGAAGCATCTTTATCTGGATTGTTCTTGATTTACAGTCTCATTCGCTCTGTTCACTTGGTTTGTCAGCCAATCAAGTATTTTTCTCTCACACCAAATCAGCATCAACCACCAGTCACCAGCCAGCCAGTAGTACTTTTCTCTTACAACAAATCAGCACCAACTACCGGCCACAACTAGTCGAACCGAGTTAGTTGCTTTACTAGTTTCTTCGATTACAAATATGAATTCTTCAATGTTTTTGGTTCTTAATGAAACGAGTAACATAATGTAAATTTTTTTCCCTAATGAATCTAGTAATGTGGTTGTCAATCTATACAAATTTTAGGTACAAATCGTACGACCTTATATCTCGGCCAAGGGTAGGGTAGGATCTTGTCATGCTTTCGTACCTGTGTCGATGTTGCCGATGATTGTGTCCGCACCCAGCTTTGCGGACGACCAAGCGGGGGTTTCCCGTCCGTCCTCCGCGAGCCCGAGGAAGTCCCACGAGTGGGTGGTCCGGAGCCGGAGCAGGGTGCCTGGGATCACCCTCACCACTCCGGGGAGCTCTGAACCAAAAGCAAAAAAGAAACGCATCAGCGCGCGCGATGCATCCACACGTCGTCTTCCATCATCACCCAACCAATTAATCCATGTATAGCAGATCAATGAGTACACAGCATACTTTGGAGGAGCGTTAGGAATCCATCGTCGATCTGCAGCGCGAGGCCCCGGATGGCACTGAACTCGTAGAGGATACTGAAGCTGCATTCAGCCGCGAGAAAAAAAAAACAGTAATAAGCTAGCACGCGGTGCTGGTTTCTCAGCAAAATGGGCACCAGTGCAGCACTGAAAAGCGAGATCTTACTCGTTGGTGATCGTTGAGAGCAGAGCAAAAGGGCTGGCCGGGAAGTCCTGGAAGAAGATCACGCAGGGCTGCAGGCGCGCACAAAAGGAAAGAAAGGAAAAAGAACCAATGCAAGTCAGAGATCGGCTCAACGACGACTTGACATTGCACGCACGCATATCGATCGAAGAACATGGGATGGGGCATGGCGTTGCCTTCTTGTCGGCCGCCGCCGGGGTCTGCAGCTGCAGGGCGAGAAGAAGCACCAGCGCGAGGAGGAAGACGCGGCCGGCCCCTCTCCGCCCCATCGCGCGCGCGCCAGCTCTGGCTAGCTGCCGTTGACACACCTACCTGTGGTTGCGCGGCTCGGGCCTGCTGGCGCTGGCTGATTTATCATTTATAGGCAGGCCCCAAGGTCAAACGTCTGGGTGTTTTATATGTTGTCGGCATGGAGCGCGCGTAGAGATGGCAACGGGTACCCGAAACCCGAAACCCGATGAGTTTTTGCTCCATTAGGGTGCGGGCATAGATTAAATTCTATACCCGCGGGTTTTTTAATGGGATAAATTTCGTACCCGTCGGGTTTGCGGGTGCGGGTTTGGTCTTCAAGTACCCAAACCCGCAAATCCGTGGGTACAATAAACCCGACAACATATAACCTAAAATACTAGTGTCACAAGGTTTTGTATCAAAATAAGGTTCAATCACATGCTAAGAGAGACTTAGGCTCATGTACTTCCATTCCCATCGATGATTATCTATTCATAGACTCATTTGGCTATAATGCATTGTGTATTTGTTTATGTTTTCTATTAAATTTTGTTGCTTTTTCTATCGGGTACGGGAAACCCGCGGGTACAAAAAACCCGCACGGGTACGGGCATGAAATCATACCCGCGACGGGTATGGGTTTTTTAACGGGTATGATTTTATTCTGGCGGGTATGGGTTTGGGTTAGTGATACCCGACAGGTTTGTACCCGTTGTCATCCCTAAGCGCGCGGGCACGACCCCACGTTCAGTCAGCAGGTAGCCTGGCATCGAAGCAGATCTCCACATGCGCGCCTATCGGCGTATCGCGTGTTCAGTCTCCCAGGATCGGTGCGCAGGTGTAAAAAGTTCGGTTCATGGAAGTCAGTGGCGGAGGACGCGGAAAAATCGAGGTATGGCAATATTGTAGTCTCGCTGTGTGTCCATGGGCTAGGCCTGCTAATGGGTTGGGTTGAAATGGGTTTTATGAGGTGGGTTTTAAAATGGGGTGTGTTTGGATGGGTTAAAATGGGTTGTATTAGTTAATGGGGTGGGTTGGGGCGGGCTCTATATAAATGCGGGTTGAGGCGGGTTGGGTGGGCTGAAATGGATACTTTTTACAAAATAGTATAACTATATATAAATGTGGGTCCCACGTGAGAGCTGGACTCTGAAATTAAAATCACGTGTTTATATCAGAAAATTTTATCGAAATTGACTGAATTTTGTTGAAGACGATTCAGTATGACTGGCAGCTATTTTGTGCAAATCAGTATAGCTAGAACTACCTGTGGGCCCCACATGAAGAGCTGAACCCTGGAATTAAAACCTCGCGTTCACACTATAAAATTTTATCGAAATTGACTGAAATTTGTTGGAGATGACTCAGTACGACTGGTAGCTACTATGTGCAAAGCAGCGTGGCTAGAACTACACGTGGGCTCCACATCAAGAGCCGGACTCTAGAATTAAAATCTCGCGTTCACACTATAAAATTTTATCGAAATTGACTGAAATTTTTAGAGATGAGTCAATATGACTGACAGATGCTCTGTGCAAAATAGTGTGGCTAGACATATATGTGGTCCCCACATTAAGTGTAGAATCACTAAATTTCTATGTATAGTAGAACCCATGGGTTTTTATGGGTTACCCGTTTATAACGGGGCGGGTTGGTTAGAGTTGAGAAATTAACTAATTGGGTTGGGTGGAGTTGGGTATCTAAATATGTTAATTTTGGGTGGGGTTGGGTATGGTGCGGGTTACAACCCATTACCAGGGTAACCATGGGCTGCTCCATCACTCCATGTACGCAACACGAAGCCATCCTTTGCGGCTGCACATGCTCCGCCTCCTCCATCGATGAACTGCGGCTAGCTGCTGGCTCAGCATGACCGTGCCTCCGATAATCATGCCATTGTGCGCCCGCCCACCACTGCGTTGAAGGTTGAACTTTGAAGCATGATTTTTTTACGACGAGTGAGACCGTTGCGCATCTAAATGCTAGCGACCTGGGCCATCTACGGGCTGTGCTCCATTATTCCGTGCATGTGGCCTTGTCAGCAGCCCACGTAATCATACACTTCAGCCCATAGGATCAGCGACAGCCCAAACGGTTCGCTAGCGTCGTCTTCTTTCTCCAACATCTCGCCGTTGCTTGACTCAGATATACGAAAGCCGCCATGGCTGGTTGGCCAGAGATTGCAAGCATGGAAAGCTAAAGTGTATGGAGTATATATTTTAGGCAAAATCAAGGTATGGCGAGCGCCATAGTCCGCCATAACAGGCCCTCCGCCCCTGATGGAAGTGGAAGACGGAGGATCTCTCTCTGTTTCATGCGAGAGAGATACTGGCCTTGGATCCATGTGTTATTTAGTAGGGAAAATTTGATTCATGCCACCACAACTCCGTGAAATTGGGTGTCATGTTGAAAATCATGCCACTCAATGGCATGATTTTCAACATGAGATCCAATTTCAAGAAATTGGAGTGGCATGGATCCAACTGACCCTATTTAGTAACACACCCCAAATAACTCTCAAATAACACTTGAGAGCCAAACATATGTGTGTTATTTGGCACTAACACCCCCAAAACTCTAACCCCTCCAAGAGATGATTATTGTGTTACTTCTGGTGGCCCCACTGAAAAAAGAGAGAGCATTGGTTCTTTAAGTACCATTAAATGCTAAATAACACTAGAATCCAAACTAATAAGTGTTATTTCTTTGGAGGGTTATTTAGAGAGGGTAAAAACTAACACTAACAATAGGATCCAAATACGGCCACTGATCAACACTAAAGAAAAAAAAAAGAGAGAGCAAACCTTAACATTAGTAATAGGAGGCTTCTTTTAAAGTTTTCACCGAGAATCTTAAGTGAACACCCTAGAAAAACACATGAACAAACCTGTGGCTCGGTGGTTGGTTCGCTCGGTGGAGCACCACCTATCAGACCAGAGGCAGCGAGACTGTTCATAGGCATAGAATGTTCTAGAGTAAGAGACATCGCATGGATGAACCTTAACTCTTTTGTAACTACCTGAATATGTGTAGAACTAGCTTTAGTATAAGGAAATTACCCGACCAGATTGTAGTTGGACTCCAACAGTACTCGGTTATGACTTTTCATGTAACCCTGTCCCCCCAAAGTATATATGGGCGGGCGAGGACCCCCTCAAAACAGAGACAACCATAACAACAACTAAGGCAATACAAGCAACCACACAGGACGTAGGGTATTACGCACCTCGCGGGCCGAACCTGTCTAAATCCTTGTGTTCCTTGCACCATCGAGTTCCAGAGTTAGTCGATCCCTTGCCTACAATCCTACTACTAAAGGTATCTCTGAGCAGACTTGGCAGCTAAACACCGACACCACCTACCCGAGCTCGAGCCCTGTCTAGGTCGAGTTTTGGGTGTTCCACGAGGATTGTCCCCGGAGGGGACCGAGTGCCTAGGTGTGTGTGCGTGTGTGGTGCTGTGTTACTTCATGGCACATTTTCAGACTTCTCGGCAGCCCATCCGTGTATGAGCGTGAGGTTAGCTCGGATGCTCAAATTGAGTTTTACATGATCCCCTAGTGCTCTGGGTGCTTTTAAAAAAACTAGAAAACTGGCAAAGAGATAAATTCTCTAAAAAAGTAAAATATTTGACCATCAATCAATATATGGTAATCATCATTGATAATAACTAGTTGAATACCCCGCGCGTTGCTGCGGGATTTCAGGGCAAAAATGTTGAAGTTGAGTGTGTTGAAAAGACACCCTGTTCGGCATGCTGGAGCTGGAGTTCTGTGAGAGAAAAACATTGTTACCTGGCTGGAGGCTGGAGCTGGAGTTGTGTGAGAGAAAAATACTATAGCGCTGGAGCTGGAGGCTGGAGCCGAACGCAGTGAGAGTTATGAAGTTGCAGTCAATTTTAGCATTGCAGATATATGGCATGTTTGTATATAAGAAATGCTTAAATATGGAAGTCGATGTACATATAAGAAGTTCTAGTTGCATAAACCGATAAAAAGAGGAACCATAATAGTTATGATAAGGATGCGTAAATTTTATTCCGGGGGGAAATGGAAATATCTGCATCATTTTGTGAAGCAAGAGATTGGATTTTGTATTGACTCTCTTGGATAACTGAAGTTTCTGATTTTTTTTAAATTAAGTGTGAGCAACGCAATTGTGTGAAATGTTGATAATCGAAAAGAATATATTTTGTTTAATAGTTTTATTAGTACCTATGTTTCATTGGACCAATGTAGAGATTTTGAATTGGTTATGGATTCTCCACCATCGTAATCTGTATTACTGTAGTATAATATGATGTTAGGAATGGGTGTGACAAAAATGCATGAGGGATGTCAGCACTTACATTATTTTTTTAACATTTTGTTGCTAATTCTGTCATAAAAATTGTTCATATGGCAATATAAAATCAAGTAAAAAGGTAAGAAATCTTAGTGGGTTGCGGAAGGCCAAGATATGAGCTTTCATTCAGATCCAATGGTTGAAATAAAATGATGATGTGGCTTCACCATAAGTGAGAGAAATAGCTATTAATGACTCTTAGTGGGTTGCACTTATATAAGATATATAGATAACCGTTGGATTTACTTCATTTCTAAAAAATTACTCACCTATACCATCATGAAGAATTAGCTTAAAATAGCCCTCTATATCTATATCTTAATTATCTACATCTACTATTATAAAAAATTAGATCCAAACATAATTTAGATATCTTAATTACCCATTATAAAAAAGTTTGTAGAACTTTAGAACAACATCGCAGAACTGTCATCTGAATCTGCAGCTCTTGAGTGAATTCCCTTCAACAGCTCAACGAGGAACACCGTGAAAACTGAGACAGATAGTAACTATAAAAGTGAAGAAGTTTGAGTCTGTTCGGCTGATAAAATGAATAGTGCTCGACTGGTAGATTGAATAGTATTGTGTGAGAGGAAATAAGCCGTAATAAGCCAAGCCAAGCCAAATCTAGACTAGCTGAACATGCTCTTTCTGTCTCAAATTACTATTTATTTTGACTTTCTAGATGCATAGTTCTTTTATATATGATACAATTATATTTCTAGAAAATTCGAAATAAATTGTAATTTGGAATATCTCCCAGCTAAATAAGGTAGTGTTTAGTTTCCAAACTTTTTTGCACAGTATTCATCACATCGAATTTTTGAACACATGCATGAAACATTAAATGCAGTTGAAAAAATAACTAATTATACCGTTTAACTGATTCATACAAGATGAATCTAATAATATTAATTAATTCATGATTGAACATTATCAAGTAACAACGAAATCGTATCCAAACCGAAACTTTTTCACCAACTAAACACCCCATAAATATCTCATACCTGTCGCCTTTTCCAAGTCACTCGTATGCTTTTTCTATCCATGGAAAATTTGAGCCTATTCGGCTAATAGAATAAATAGTGCTCGACTGGTAGATTGAATAATATTGTGTGAGAAAAAATAAATCATAATAAATCAAGTTAAGCCAGTCTAGAACAGCCGAACACGCTCGACATCTCACGTGGCTTACTTCACACAGTCAAACACCGAAGTAGCTGATCCGTCAGCACTATCCAGAAATACCCTCGTGCGCTTTTCCGGATCATTACGAGGATCGGATAGAATGCGACCCTCGTTTCCCCAAATATCCTGGGGGCACTACTGGAACTTGTCTCGTCCAACCGCTTCAGCCATAGAACGCGCCTCTGGGTCGGGTTGTTTAGAGCAAGAATTATAAGCTCGCCGACTCCTCGCCAGCTGCTGGCGGTAATAGTGGCGGGTCCCGCTTCTGCGCTTGCTGTCCAACCAATCACAGCAGCTGCAGATTGCTTTCGCCGGCCGGAGCGGGCGTCTGGGCAGACGCTCGCTCATTTCTCTCTCTTCGTTTTTTCCTCCGCCACGTTGGATTCCGCCCGCTTGTCGCCCATCAGTATACCTGCTCTTACCGATAAGGGTTTTACTCGGATCAGCCCTCGTCCTCTCGCCGGAAATCGGTGGTAAGCAAGCTTCTCCGTCATTTCCCGGAGCAATTTTTCTTGCGTTTCCCATTCCGGGCATCCTCACTGCTCTGATTTTGGATTGCTAACCTGCGTCGCTGATCGATCCGTGGCGGAGCGATCGATTCCGTTGTTTCTGATGCTGTCGCGCCGATTTCTGACGTTTTTGCCGTGAAAACTCCAGTCGAAGGCTCCAAGCGATGGAGATCATCAACGGGGCGGTCCTCCCGCGGTACGCCGCCGTGGCGGCGGGCACCCTGACCTCCGACGCGAGGGTCAGCGGCCATCTCCAGCTGCTCCGGCGCGTGCGCCTGAGGGGAAGGGCCGGGGGGCTGCAGGCGGAGTGCGACAGCTTGCCGCGCAGGTTCTTCGGCCCCCCGTCCTCGCGGCGGCACGGGAGGAGCGACTGGGGCGGCTGGCGAGCTCGCTGCAGCTACGGCTCGTCCTCCGACGGCGACGGCGCCGCGGCCGCCAACTTCGACGCCAGCGGGGAGGAGTTCGTCGACTCCAGCGTCATCGAGGCTGGTAACTGTCCATGCTTTCCCGAACTCTTTTCCTGAACGAGATTTCAGAGTGTGCGCACTCTGAATTAAGTTCACTGCGAAAGAGAACCGAGCTACTTTTCTTTGTCAGCATTAGCTACATGTCACTTGTACCGGACTATTGTTGTGTGGTGATTAAATGTGAGCTTTAATTTGTCCTTGCAGTTGAGCTCAGGAGCGTATCAGATGGTTTTGAGATAAAAATGCGTGACGGCAAAAACTTGAGATGTGTTCAGAACAATCCTCGCGTGCTAAGACTGCGGGACTCTGCGCCACACCATGCTATTGTGCTGAAGATGGAAGATGGAAGCGACCTTTTGCTCCCCATTATCGTCAGTATGTATCTTTGCTTGGACACATGTCACATTGCTGCAGATACTTTTCTGATTTTCGTATATGTCCATGCTACTTCCTGCAGTGGAAACACCAAGCATTATGTTGCTGGCCGCACTTCGGAACATTCGGATTGTAAGAGCTGGAACAACTTGCAAAAATATTCCTGTAGATGTTGATAAGCATCCACATGTTTCCGGTATGAAATGGTTTTTCTGTATCTGAACTGCACCAACATTATGTTTTTCCAGCCAAGGCCAACTATTTACAATGTGGTAATGGAGATGACGAAAAGAATGGGATATGAGGTGCGCTTGAGATAAAATCTTATGTGAACTCAAACTTTAGTCACATGTTTGTGTTCTTAAAAGTAAAGGTGTTTTATGAATTTTGATGTGCATTGCTACTTTCATATATACTATTTTAGAATCGTACACCATAACAGCACACACCTCTTCTCTCAAACATGTACCATTTGATAGACTAGATTTGGGCTTCCTTAATTGGTACTAATAATTTGTTATCTCATCGATCAATTGGGATGCCACTCTCTTTTCAGGTACGTTTGGTGCGGATTACGGAGATGGTCCATGATGCGTATTATTCTCGACTATATCTTGCTAAGGTAGTTGTACTCCAAAGCAGACTATCAGATAAATAATGCTTATATTGTTCTGAAAGTATGGATATATGATGCAGGTTGGGGATGAAGAAGACACCATTAGCTTTGACCTCAAGCCATCAGATGCTATCAACATTGCTTTCCGGTGCAAGGTATGCATTCGCTTCCTCACCTTTCACAGTACTAGTAGGGTGCACGTGCGACATCGCACGTGTATGAAAAATAATGTTGCGAAAAAAATAATTACATCAAATTTTAGTTGCACAGGTATTTTTGAGAAACTACATATGGTGAAAAAAATGAGGTCTAAATTGTGGTAAAAATAGACAAAATATTTGAAACATGAAAAAAGTATATAATTATAAAAATAGTTAAATGGTATGTCATAAGATAGTGTATAATAGTATGTATGAGTATATAATTATAAAAATATGTTCAAAATGTGATACCGCTACGAACATGGCTGCTTTTCCAATAACGCATTGCATTCTATTGGCTACAAACGAACTGAATAACGCTTCAAATAGCTCTCGCCGAGTAGGAGGCGAAGTTGTGTTCTTCCTTAGGCGATGTCTGGCTTGCCCATGCTTTCCCACCGCTCGCTAGCCATGCCTCCCCGTCCGCGCAGCTGGTTGCCTCATACGCTGTCAACGTTGATGCATGCTGCTCAGTTGCCGTCATCAATAATCATAAGCCACCAGCACCGGGCCGTCATGTGAAACGATGCAAGTGTAATCAACCATGGCCATGTGCATTTTTATATGCACACGACCAAACAAGGCCATCGTCATTTCTTCTGCAAATCTGCCAAGTGCAATGCCTTTGTACCACGTGCAGGCACGCGTATAAAGTGAAATTATTTAAAAATAATTGGATTGCATCGAACTACTAAAAAGTCTCATTTATTGCGCGATGGAATAACCAATGAGAGTTTACATAAATTTATTTGGAGCCAATCAAATCCCACCCATTGGAAGAAAACAAGATCAGAAAACTAAAATCTACACTATAAAAAACAAAACAAGAAATACTTTTACCTAAAACTTTCCTACCTACCTCTCACCGGCCCCAGTGATCAGAAAAATTTTTGTGCCACTGATCAGAAAAATTTTCGTCGACCAAGGGCACGACAGGATTGACGAGTGGGAAAACCCGTGATTCCAAATTCCAATATACAAACTCCAAATAGTCATCATCACGACAGGCTAGCATTCCGCTCCTTTGGCCGCAGAGGTCACGCCGATCTTCTCTAATACGTGGTCCAAGCAGCAGCATGACTCTTGTTAAGTTTCCTGCAGCCAAACTAACAAGGGTCATGACCAATATGATGCACAACGGTTGCATGTGTTGTTCATATAATTTGATAAACAACATCCGAAAGTAAAGTTTCAACCATCGACAGATAGAATTATGGTAAGCATAATAGTGTTGTAGGTATCATGCATACCTTACCCTGATCCAGAAGGTAGCCTACCTTCCACACACTATTTCAATGGTTTAATCTTTCGGCAATCATGAAGAAGAATAATAATAAAAGGAAAAATTCATCTTGCGCATCTGAAAATTAGCCTCACTATAGAAATAGCTCAGATATCACGTGGATCTCCTCACACCTATCATTCCCTGTCAAGAATGGTTGATAATTATATTAAAGTCATGAGCTTGTTTACTTGAACATAATTTACGAAGATAACAAAGCAACAAGCTAAATGAAAATATATAGAATCATTCAGATTTGTTACAGCCCACCAACATGTGTAGTTTAATGTTCGTAGTCAACGGACTTACTTAGATTTGCTTCTCAGTTCTTACATATATAAGCATAATCACAGTTGATATTTAATGGTAGTGATTTTCAAGGTTGACTGCTTGAGAATTAAGTAGCACACTGAACTGAATTTTACTCCCTTGTACTGACCTTCTTTCCAAAAATTAATGAATAACAGAAGTATAAATGTGCTGCATGCATGACAACAAGGTCAAACAAAGAATCCATCACCATGACCATTGCCAAGAATAGAGCCTACTCTTGTATTAAAACCAGATTAAGAGCTAAAGCAAAGTAAAATTTGAGTCATTTAGACCTAACATGCATTCTGGCACACACACAAAAGTATTATCAGCATAGTAAAGCAGAGTCATAGAGTTCTGTAGGAGTGCTCTACTGCGTACTTCTTTTATACCCCTCTTAGGTAAAATGTTGAGGAAGAAGCATTATGTGTTCATCTTAAAAAGGTAAATTTCAGCATAATTGTATACTTAAGAAGTATACCTGCAGAATCTGCCTCATTGTGTACAAACAATTTAAAAGTGGCGGTGTAGGAGGCTACTTCTTGAATTATTATGTGATCTCATATTCTTGGAAGCCGACTGTCATTAAACATGCCGATATCAGTTAGATTCATCTTGGCTAGGCATGATAAATCAATAATCTAATTATAGTTAAGATATGTTAACCCTTTAATTCTCGTTCATTAGAATTCAAACTGAATTATCGTTAATCACCAATCAAATTATTGTTAAGATATGTTGACCCTTTAATTCTGATTCATAATAATTCAAACTGAATTATTTCTTTAATACTGCCTCATTGTGCAATGGAATGTATTTAGACATAGGAAGAAAAACTCTTTTCCTCTATGTTACAGAGCATAACCCGCCAAATGGCCAGTTCAGGAAAAACTGGTCAAATTGGAATTAATGTTGCGGATCCAAATGTAGGTTATCTGCTGGCTGTTCAACAGGAGAGTGCATTTGCTAAGAATGATATTAATAGTTGGAGGTGTTCTCATCATAATTAAAAAATACGACAAGAAAGAGAGTGCATTTTCTAGGAATGGTGGCAAAGAAAGAAAGAGACGCACAGTGAATAATTTAATAGGAATGTTACCCCTAAATTAAGTTCTAATGTGCAAGTGTCATCAATTTATAAATATTAAAGAGCTTACATAGAACGGATCAATTGACGAACACCAAGCAATCCAATCAAGCATACTCTCAGAAGTAAGGATCAAACAAACTACAAGTTGCTTAAACTGCAAGGCTAAGCTAAGATGAAAAGAAACTCACCTTGGTACGAAGTGTGAAAATGTTAATATCTGCTTGCTGCTATTTTTTACTTCTTCAATAGCATCATGGTTCTTGTCATTCAATTTGTCGAAGTAAAGAGCAATAGACTCATCCTCGTTTGCCAGGTCTGAAGGCCATTTACAAGCATGAAAGTCTTTACAAACCTGCTCAAAGAAAACCAGAAATTATCAGTTCATAGATATAAGGAGTTTTAGGATTAATTGTGCCAATTTTTTCTAATAAGAAACTAAGAAAGAGGGCAATCACGGCCTGCCTATCATAAAATATTTGTGCTTCAGTGTGTGTGAATGCAATCTTTCCCATTGTACATCTCAGTATGGGTACTCAGACAGTGAGTTTGTTAGTAGAAGACCTGGTTTTTGAGATACCCAATTTTGCAATAAAACAAGCGATCCTTTTGCTAATATGAAATCCACACAACATTGTAAAAAAAAGCAAATATAACTATGGTCGGCCATCCAGGTCAAAGAATAGATTCTGGGTCATGTCAAGCTGTAAAACACGTGATGCAAATTATAGGGGACACCTCATTATCTTAAAAACTGCACTGATTGACTATACTTGGTAATACTGTAACAGTTATTTGCAAACGAGGAATATGTATTGAGGGAAAGGCCAGACTACCATCTCTAGAGAAGGGACGCGCACACTGTTAACATCCTTCTCCTTGTCAAAGCTCTGGAGACAAATTAAGCAAGCAAGGTGAGAAAGAAGGATAATCATTGGATTGTAGTGCATTATAATATGGCTGTAATGTCCAATGTTACTGAAGCAAGGAAAATCAAATGACCTTGTCATACCATGAGACAATGGTATGATTCCTAAGTTACCTATCATTCTTGGGCCTGTATCCACACCCAGCTCACTACACGCATCAAGCAATGCAGTCAGTTTCTCCAGCGAATCCATCTGGAAGGAATAATTTGAGTAACTGAAAGAGCCTCAACAATGATACATCAGTGCTGTATTGATTCAGTAAAAAAGCTAAATGCTATACTGAAAAGAAGGCTATAATGTTTTAGCTAAGAATGCAATGATACATCAATGCTTTAGCTAAGAATGCAACCCCATTTCATCCTTTTCAGCTGTCCACATGCTTTGAAGCATGACTGCATGACAGCATGAGTGGTAGCTAAGTAGCTAACATCTAAGTGTGATGGTAAACCTTGCTATCAACATGTAACTACACTGACAAATGAAATGTGGTTCAGATAGATAGTAATGCTAGAAACCAGTGACTTACCTGGCCCCCAAAGTGCTATCCAAGTGTTGCTCTCCAAACCTGATGGAAACCTAGCATTAAGAAGCATGTGGCTCTGAAAGGAAAAAAGCAAACCACAATTCATTAAGGTGATGGCAATTGAGATTAAATCAAACCACAATTCATTGTAGAAACTTTAAAGATACCTTTTCCAACCTAGCAGAGCCCATGTGCGGCATGCATGCCAAGCAAATCACATGTGGTTGTGTGTGCACTAAAATTAAACCCTAACCAAAATAGTATAGACTTGGCTTAATCTCGTGGGCGAGAGGGTACGGTGGATATCTATCTATACTATAAGGAACGAAAACAATTAAAATAGCCTCCCACCAAAGCCCATTAAAAATAGAATGTGTAGTGTTCCTCTGCACTTCTCATAAGGTAAGCTCCTATTGATTGGAAGCATTGCATGTTTGCTAGCCAAATCCAGATATTTAGAAGAAAAATAAACTAAAACTTGATGTGTATTACCTGCAAAAATAGCTATCGACAGGGAATGCATTA
The DNA here is from genome assembly GCF_016808335.1 of Panicum virgatum. Taxonomy (NCBI): domain Eukaryota; kingdom Viridiplantae; phylum Streptophyta; class Magnoliopsida; order Poales; family Poaceae; genus Panicum; species Panicum virgatum. Next base: position 55,962,062 of record NC_053149.1, read on the forward strand.
TACCCTTATTCCAGTGCCTTCCTATAGTACAGAAAACTGATTATAAAAAATAGCCATCACTATTGAATCTTGTGTAAATGTATTTCATGTTTTTGACGAATTAGTGACATAACAAGAATAACAGGCTTCATGTTTATTGAATCTTGTGTAAATGTATTTCATGTTTTTGACGAATTAGTGACAGAACAAGAATAACAGGCTTCATGTTTCACACAAACTTCATGTTTGAGTGGGGAGTGGCAGGCATCATTATGATTTGCTTTTCAAATAAAAGGGTTTAACCTGCCTAGTTGACATTACAATAGGAAAACAAAGCTTATGTACAAGACAAGGTGCATCATAGTTGCAATTTTATTCTTCCATTAGCTCTTCCGGTGAAATGCTCCTTACCACAAAACTCCAGCTCCTATTTTGAACCCCAAAAAAAAAAACAAAACACATCCCTAAGTAAAAATCCCCAAGTACAGAACACAAATACACTCACCGGGACATCTGTTGTTGAATAGAATACATTCACATGTTTGAGAGGAAAATCACCAGGTTTCAGTTGTTTTCAAATTTCTAAGCAATTCAGATCTGAAAAAAAAAGTCACAAAATTCCTCCCCTTTTTCTTTACATTGCTACATTCCTATTCAAATGTAGTTTGCACATGCTAAATTTTTCTCAACAGTAGCAGCCTTAGCTCGCAGTAACATTCCAGGTTTAACATCATCATGAGCCAATTAAATATGTGGAAATCTTGAACTGAATAAAATCAAAGCAAGGATATTACCATCCTCGATGATAGATTGCTGTGTCTCATATGTTGCTTGAACCAGAAGCATCCATTCGTGTATTACAATTAAATAGGAACATTAGTGCATTAAAGAATATATAACTCTGTACAGTATGTATTCTTAACTGAGCAACCATTTTGAAAGATCATGAAAGAAACATTTCTTAATATTTCTTGATCTTAAAGTTGTATTCTTAGACACATTGTTAATGAAAGAAACCTTGTTAATGACCTTGTGCAGTGAGCTATGAGGCAACTTGCTAGTAATCTTGAGTCTCGATTGCTCCTTGTGCTTATAAAACAAGGAAAAAAATGTTTGCTCTCAGAAGTTAGTTGCAAATTCTGCTTACATTGCAAGTTCATCTGTAATAAGTTACAATTCTGTGTATGCATTTTTAGATGGTGAAGCGGAGTCACTGGTTACCTAACACTTAATTGTAAACCTGTCACTGGTTACAATGTCGATGTGTCTTGTAACAATTTCTTTAGTTCACCAGGTGCACCAACAATCTCTAAATTCGCAAGTATATCAGCTAGGTGTTGCAAGAGCATTTCTGGTTCAGAACTATACATGACATTTCCAGAATTATCGCCAATCACTGAATTCACAAGCTGATGGCACTAAAACATGAAACAAACTGGGACTTCTGAACATAATCAATGGTCGAGTTTCCAATTAAAGAAACTATGCTAGGCTAGCAAACAAACAAATCCTAAAGCGGTCAGTGACCAGGACATGCCTGAGTGCCTGACCTGATGTGCGCGTTGTCCAGATTGGTCACCACCGCCTGAATCCACGAGCAAGCAAACCAACCAGATGAAACAGACACTCTAAACCCGGTCAAAATCCCAAGGAAGACAGGACGCACCTGGTGGCAGGTGACGGTCTGGAAGCCGCGGAGCTCCTGAGAGAAGTCCAGGAGGCCGATGGTGTGGCGGAGGATGAGTTGGGCCCGCCGGTGATGCAGATGACGGGCAGGTTCTCGCTGTAGGCGCCTTCGATGGCGTTGAACACGCTGAGCCGCCGCTGGTCCGCTTCCTCCGGCCGTCGGTGTTGGCCAGGTAGGTGACCACCCCGGCCGGCGCCACGAAGACGTCACGACGGAGCAGATCGGGGCGGAGCAATTCCTGGCGGCGGGTGGGGGTGGCGCGGCGGCAGGGGAAGCAGGGGCGCGCGGCCCGGCGTGGGAGGTAGGGGCGGCGGATCGGCAAGTGGGGGTGGCGCGACGGCGGGGGAAGCAGGGGTGTGCGGGCTGGCAGGGGCCCGCGATGGCTGGTGGGGGTGGCGCGGCAGCGGGGGAGGCAGGGGCTGCAGATCGATGAGGTTATCGTCGAGCTACGGGCAGGAATCAGGGCTGCCACATGCTCGCCGCAGGGCTTCACGCGCTCCTGCCCGGGGCCCGGCCACGCTGGTCGCGAGCCGTGGCTCTGCCTGGCTCCACCGGCCGCTCCGTCGTCGGAGTGGGGAGGGGAGGAGGCCGAGTGGGCGCAGCTGCAGGAGAGAGCGGAGGGGTGCGTGATCTCTAGTGTCCGGAAAATGGATGGGGATGGAAGGTAGCGTGATTGCTGATGTCCGGTGATGGTGCGGAAGCGAGGGGAATCATCTCCGCGAAGAGGGGGGGAACGAGACGAATGGGAGGGCGGGTACATAGAGGTGGGTTATACATTGGCGCGGTTTGTCAAAAAATTCGATGCGCAGGCAGAATTGTATGGCGTGGGCGACGAAAATCCGTCTGCCACCGCTTCGTCAAACAATTTTGCTTACATGTGGGCCACCAAGTGATGGTTTGTGAGAGATAGGGGTATGCTAATCTTGGTAAAAAGAATCATCTCCGCGAAGAGGGGGGGGAACCGACGAATGGGAGGGCGGGGGTACACGGAGGTGGGTATACGTTGGCGCCGGTTGTCAAAAAATTCGAATGCGCAGGCAGAATTGTATGGCGTGGGCGACAAAAATCCGTCTGCCACCGCACTTCGTCAAACAATTTTGCTTAATGTGGGCCACCAAGTGATGGTTTGTGAGAGATAGGGGTATGCTAATCTTGGTAAAAAGAATTTCAATGTTTTGGATCCTTATAGTATAGATATGTTGACAATATTTGTTTGAATGATAACTACTGGTGATACTGAAAGTGTTGCTTTTATCTTTTTTGTCAACATATGTGTGTTAACCATACGAGTGTTAACCACTCTGTTGAAGAATCTAAGCAACCATACCTTTTTATTCTGATCTTGATGCCTAAACCTTGCTATTGCCGTATGATATGATCTCAATACAATTATTATATGAACAGATAGACTCTTTTCTCTCTCTCTTTTTTCCTGGGAGTAGTAGAATAAGAGCCAAAGAAATTCCAGAAGTTTATACCATTGCTTATTGGATTCTATGATACTTATCCCAATTCTCTCTCTCTTCAACCTTAGGTCCCATACAAGTTAATAGGCGCATTGCATACAACAATGGATTGAAAGTTGTACAACCAAAGACAGAGGAGAGTTTTGTGGGCTCGGAACGACATCCAAATCACAAGGCTTGACAGGTAAAGAGGCAGGTCACAAAAACTGTTTATTGGTTCCTTCAACGACAGAGACATCGCGACTGAAGCTATATAATTTTGCAGGCCTGATGACCAGCCTTGCGGTGAGGCCCAAGAGTTTGATTTGGTCCGCAACATGCTCATCGCTGCTGTAGAAGAGCGCTACAAAGATGCAGGTGAGCTCACTAAAATAATTAAACAATCACGCATTGCAGGCATGTCGCGTGGGATGATGAGTTCCACCGCAGTTGTGAAGGGTTTGGGATTCATTCTGATTGATCCTTCAAATAGACTGACGACTGATCTGTTCCCTGGTGCCATTTTCTTTTCCAGCTCAGTACCGAGACCAGCTTTTCATGTTGCGGTCAAAGAAAAAGAACGCAATCTAGCAGGGCATGAGCGTATGGCTCGTGAGCTCTCCGACTTAGTGCAGCATTCAGCTCGTCAGGCCTTCGGGGGCGTACATATTAGGAGGCTTTTGGCTGAAAAATATGAATCTTTGGCAAAGATCAAGAAGCACCATGTAAATAGTTGCAGAAACTTATGTATGTATATATAGATGAACGCGGAGCATAACTCCGGATGCTTCGCTCAGTTGCAGTGGCTGTACTCAAAGTGACAATGGTAGTAGTGTCGCACATTGATCCCAACGCACAGTGCTGTGCAGCATGGAGCATTGCTTGGACGAGACTCACATTTCGTGCACCTGCTAGATTGCGTTCTTTTTATTTTCTGCCAGCACGGTTTCAATCTCGTGAATGCCATTGCTGACAGGAAATGGGGCTCTTCGCCCAAGAAAGGGAAAAAGCAGGCGAGCTCAATTTCTTTTCTTTTCTGGAGGCAAGCTCAATTTAGCAGACATCAATATCTAGCTCAACAAGCAAACAAAAACCGTACCAAATAAAATAGTCAGCCCAGCGCGGCCCAAAAGCCTCTCGAGTTACATGAGGCCCACACTTCCGTAAACTCTGCCGGCAGACATGATCCATCCCCTCGTCAAACTGGCGCCTTCGAATCGGATCGCGGCCCACCAGAAAGGAGCACGGAGCCGGTCCACCACGTGCGCGGTGTCGTGTCACCACTCGTCTACCGCTCTACGCTACTCCAGTGGTACGCATATACCCGCGCGAGATCGGCGTGCGCCAGGTCGATGGACCCCAGAGCCCACATCACCGGACACGTGGCACGTGAACCGCCTCCTCGCACTCCGGGGCCCATGGACCCGGTCCACCCGGGAACCGTGCAACCCCCCTCCGCCTCTCCGCTCCTTCCACCGATGAAGGGAAAGCAGAAGCTTCTTCCCCCCTCCCTCGAGAAAAAGCATCGAATTCTCCGATAAAAAGGAGCTTAAAAGTTCCCTCTTTGGAAAAAAAAAGAAGAAAGAATTGGATTCGGAGCGATCCGGCATTTGCGCACTCCTCGATTGACAGCCGTCGGGCGCAGGGGGTTAGTGCTACAGTGAGGGCTTTGGAGTTGGAATTCCCCACCGGAGGGATCGGAGGGAGGGTTGGGGCTTGGGAGGAAGGGGAATGTCGGGGCCCGTCGATCGGTTCGCGACGCCGAGTGAGTGCCAAGATATTTTCTTTGCGCTTCAACTACATGTCCTTGACGATTCCTTTACGCGCTGTGCTTTCTTGTTTCGGTGTCGTGGGGGTTTGCCAAGTGCGTTTGGTTCATCTTGGTTCAGTTAAAGCTGCGTTTCTTGTATTTTTTTTCGAATAACGTTTCTTGTATTATGATTGTTTCTTTTGGGCTCAATACTGTCGGTCAAGAAGATGAGAAAGAACTAAAAGCAACACACGCGCTCTGAATCGCATAATTTGATTCAAGAAGCCGAGATTATTCTGCTAAATTGATGCCCTGGGGTGAACCGTGAACGTTGTGATTTTAACTCTTCTAGTCTGGTACACATGAATTATGACCGCAATTTTAGCTTTTTACATGCCAATGACTGCGTAGTTTTTGTTCGTTGTGTAGCATGGTAATCTGCTAACTTTCCTACTGATTAGTATGACTGCTCTACTGTTTTCCATTTGGTATAGAGAGGGAAATGATAATACTTGGATGAGGCTATGAAGGTCATGCACGCAGAGATGAGAAGAGAGAGTGCAATTCTGATGAAGAAAACTCAGAAGGAGAAAGGAAGGTCAGAAGGGGCACTTTCAAGAAGAGAGCGATTAACGCAGGGCATAAATTTAGACATTCCTTAAGAAGGAAGAGTAGAACGAAGAGTGGCAACCATGTAGTCTCCATAGAAGACATAAGAGATGTTCAAGAGTTGGAGATGTTGAAAGGTTCCGCCGGTCTGCTTGATGAGGGCCTGTGCCAGAACGTCACGATGATTATCACACAATGTTGAGGTATCATGCATCACATTTGCTCATTTCAGAGTCTTTGGGTTCTTCTCTTTCATGGGTTTTCTCTTCCTGCAGCATATTTTAGTTGTTACTTTATCATTGAACGGAAAAATCGCCTCCTTATTCGGTTTAACATTTTTCTGAATGCCTTTCACATCTAGTTCCTGAAAGCAAGGAAATTTAATATCGA